>NC_091749.1:23988193-24288193 GCF_043380555.1 Nothobranchius furzeri
TGTGACATTTTATTAACACTGTAAAACACATGGACAAACTCGACTGGAAGCTGAGAGGTGGTGATCTAGGTGAAAGTGAGAGGTTCTAAAGGACAGAATTTACCAGCAGGCTGACGATTACCCCCACTATCAGCCTTTAACACATAAACACACCTCATTAAATCACTCCTACACTTCCATCTGTACCGAGAACACAAAAATAGACGCCAGCACTGTGTGTATGTTTCACTGAGTGTGAATTTGTGCAAGGCTTGTATGTGAATGTAGGACCTTTGTGTTTCCTAGAGCAGATTTATATACAGGTGTCAAGGTGGTGCAGAAGGTGCAGACTTGAGAGACTGGGTGCATTAAGAAGAAATGACTCCTCATATCAAAGACGACAGAGACTCACATAGAGGAAAAGAGCTTTTTTGTAAGGATCTGTGAGGAGATTTTAATTTGTTTATAACTATATTGTCATTGACGAGTGGTGAATAGTAAAAGACAAAAAAGGAACAAAAACAGCATCTAAAGTCTTTTTAAAATTCTGAAAAAACATAAATATTCCTAAAATAGAAACTAATTTTTATTACAATAACAGTCTTCTATTAACTCTTTTTGCTTACATGTTATTTCGAGCAACAACCCTCCACTGACTCTTACTAAACAGCAGACTTGTGAGCACCACTCATAAATCTAGGTACAGCAAGTATTCTCAGACAGTGCCTGACCCATTTTCTATTGCTGAAAATGGAGTAAAATTTATTTTTCATGACCAGAAAAAAAAACTGAAAACAATGAATCCAGCAAATCCAGAGAAGTTATTGTCTGTATCTTATTTACAGATTTAAGACATTAAACATCTACAGAAACATAATGGCTTTATTTATATTAAAACTTTATTGTCGAGTAGGTAAAAAAAAAATCACAAAATAATTTTGTTTAGAATTTTTAATAAAGAAAACATCTATATTTTGTGGCGAGGATTCTGAAGTTCTGGATTCTTGCCCTTTAGGAATCAAGTTAAGCCTCCAGTGCCCGAGGTGTAACTGGACAGGAAGACCCAATCCCAATACTTGCACTGCACCCTATGGTCTTCAGCAAAGTGCACTTGGAGGAAGTGCCAGTAAGGCTTCCATTGCGTAGCACACAAGTGAACAAATGATTGCTGAATTGGGACAGTGAGCATTGCATCATCAACCACAATGCATGCTGGTTGCTGTTTGTGTTACTTTAAAAAATATATATTTATGAACAATTTTCAAACAATTTCTTGACAAAATTCATTGCTGTTCACATTAAATCTTAGTCTAAGACATTCGGAGCATGAAACAATCCCATTAATCGTCTTAAAAATGTCTTCCTTTGTTTGAAAATGCATATTTTCATAAAAGGAACTTGAGCCACTGTCACGCTTTCTTCTCAAAATTCCCACACAGCAATGGATTGTGGGTAATACCCAAAGTGCGGATCAAAGGTGCAAAAGAGGTATTGTCAACATCTTGAGAATTGAGAATCGGGACACTTTACCCGCTAACACGCCTGGACTGGAATGTGCAATTGAAAGACGCAAGGATGAAAGTGTGAATCTTGGGATTGGGTCTAAGATCATGTTAGTGTGTTAGTGGTGGACAGAGGGGCCGATGGCGCCAAATGGCAGCCTCGCCTCTGTCAGGCCTCCCCAGGGCGGCTGTGGCTACAAGAAGCTTACCATCACTAGCAGTGTGTGAATGTGAGAGTGTGTGTAAGCATCTTTGGGTGTCTAGAAAAGCGCTATATAAGTTCAATGCATTATTATTATCATTATGTTATAAGGATGCAGTGATTGATTTCTACTGTAATCAAGGATACCTGGGGGTAGATCAGCATCATATCTATCCACATATTTAATAAACATGAGATCATCCGCTATAAAAAGTCTTTATTGTCCATGAGACCAAATGTTTTTTCAAATCCCTTCAAAATAAGAGCCCTGAAAACAAAGCCACATTCCTTGTATGGGGCGTACAAGTACTACAAATAAAATAATGTTTCATGTGGTTATACTATGCTAATTTGTTTGCGTAATACTTTGAAACTATGCAACACATCTACCCATGCCAAACAGACTTACTGAAAAGGGCACACGACAGGAATATCTGATAAGATTATTTTTAGAGCCGTTGCTAATCAGATGCATCCTTAAGATAGTTGGAAAGAGAATATTGAATCACCATGATTGTCCTGCTGTGTGAACAGTAGCGGGTTTTGAAATGGGCGACTTGGGCAATGGTCCGGAGCAGAATCACAAGCAGGGAGGCAAAATGCAAAATAAGAAAAAATACTTATTTTTTCTCAGGAGTGCACTAGATTTACCAAAACGCTGTTGCTAGCATTAGTATGAAGCTTGTTGTGCTGCATCAACTTTGACCACAATAAGGCAGGTTGTGAAAACCTTTGCTGTTATCTTCTGTCACTCCACAAACAAGGGTACAGGTGAAAAGTATTAAAATGATCACATCTGACCAGTATGTTCAGAGACAGGAAGTCATGTCAGTACTTCAATACATTCAAAATAAAAGCATGACAATGAGAGCATAAAAATTATGTACATAGCTCAAAACAACCAATGTAGGAGAGGAGACGTCACGGTAGAAAGCCCAGCTCGCTGTGAGTGAGAGAGTAGCGAGCGATCTGTGGCTGATGAGTGAAAACAAAAGACAACAAAAATTCAGGACTGAAGAGCCGTTAAAATCGGCTGGCGACGCGGCTGCATTTCTAAATAAAAGCATGTCATTTTGGCGGCGAGCGCAGTGGCAGCTCACGATTCTGGGAGAGAGAACCAGGCCTGCTCGTCCCATCAGCGGCAGGTGAAACTCACCGCTCCGCCCACCTCACAGCCAGAGCGGAGAGGAGCACATCGGCTTGGATGATTACCTCAGTGTTGTTTATGTGCAAGTTGTCCAGTTTTTTTTTCTCCATAAACCTGATTGCTTGGTGCCCATCTGGCCACTCAGTGCTCTACACACTGTGCGTGATGCGCATTTAGGCAGCGCCGGCACTGGTTCAATGTGAGATGTTGGAGGTGTGGCGTGAGAGCGTGTGAAGAGGGTCACATGCGTGGGTCTCATGCAAAATGCGTGAGAGTTGGCAGCCCTGCTCTAACCTTTGATCTTAGTTTGTAGCCAACCATCAGGCAGTAACAGGTTTTCTTTAGCACACTGCCCCCTACAGGCAAACAGACCAAGTGGATGACAGATGCCGGAATATTACAACGTTAGAGCTTTCTGTTTGTTCATTTATTTATTTATTGTTCCTTACGGTTTTTATTTTTATTTTTTTAAGTTTGCTTTAGTAGATTTTAATCAGTGTCCTTTTGGCATTTTACCATCACGATGAAAGCACAGAGTTGAATTAAACAAGTCCCTGAACAACCTTTAAGCTTTTAACCCAATCTGAATATAGAGATTGTCTAAACTCATAAATAATGCAGGATGTGTAAAGTAGATGCATTACGTTGAGCTCTATTGTTCAGACACTCTGTTTAATGAATAGGCATTGCTGAGAGCCATTACCTGAAAGCAAAGCTTTCCCCGATGTCTTCCCTTTCCTCTGCATCAGCTGACCGGAGTGGTTGTGTTGGGAAGCAGAGGCTCCGGCCTGGATCTGACAGTGTAATGTTCACGCTCGGTAAATTGTGCTGGAATTGCTCCCGTGGGACACACGGACGTGACAATGGATTGTGGGTTAGGAGTACTTGTTCATACACAACATTGTAAGTCAGTTTGCCCTTTTGCATTGAATGAGGAAATAATTATTCATCCTCCAATTGTGGATAAAGAGTGTGAAGGAGAGGGGAGGCGGTGTTATCGTACACATTAGATTGGGAAATCTTTTAGGTGTCAGTAAAGCGGGAAGTCATCAGGATAAATGGGAACCACAGAAACACAAAGAGGAGCATCTCTATTGTAAATGAAAATGTCCTTGTATGACTGAGCCAATGGCTGGCATCAGTCAAAATCATGGAAATTAAAAATGCTAAATAAATGTATTCTGTCCATCATTTCTCTAATCTCCTCTGTAAAAACTATTAGTATCAGATCAGGCTGTTTTTCTTGTTTCCAGCAGTGAGCAACACTAATAACAGACCATTAAGGGTGTGGGAAACTCGTTTGATCATATGCTTGCAGTGGTCTTTGGTAGGAATGAATGCCTTGAAAGCCGTACTTTAGGCAAAAAAGTCCAGAAGCGCCTTCATCATAATGGACAAGTCTGTCACATCCGAGGCAAAAGGGGATGTCATATGTGACGTGTCAACACCTGATTTGTAGTCATAAGAATTATGAAGTTTTGCAAGCTGATAAATCTCAAAATACATGACAGGCATGGTCGAAACCCACATCATTACTTCTCATTTAAATTGAAGTACAACCAGTGGCGGCTTGTCCATGGGGGCACTGCGGCACTGCCGCAGCAGTCTCACAGGAGGAGGAAGAAGAAAATAGGAATCACAAAATAAATACATGAAAATTAAACTAAATGATTTATACATCAAACATTCTATGAGTGCGGTGTTAATCTACATTTAATTGTAGTTTAAAAATGTTATTTACACTTTTGCCTCGAGTGAGTCTTGGGACGTATTTCCTGTAACTTTTGGGCGCAGCAATCTCTACCATAGACCAATGCTAACTGGCGCGTGTGCGCTGGACCCGTCCCCAACGCCACCACCACAATACAAACAATAGGAAAGCCTTTGGGTGCAGGGGTACTTGAGGTAGATCTGTCAGGCTGTTTAAATCCTAGAGTTGCACCATCTATTTTCTATCAGAAGCTAATGCAGGAGATAGGTGTAGGAGAGTCAGAGTGACTATAATAATTATAATGAGAAAGTGATTTTAGTGATGATTTAATGATTTTAATCAGAAATAATCATTAAAAATGTATTTTCTTGTGTGTGTATATATATATAATTTTTTTTCATTGAACCCCACCTTTAATTGAATTGTACTTCTTTCATGTCCTGATTTAATTCAAGGGGTATCTGATGATCTGATGGCTCACATGTCTGACACAGAGCTGCAGTCAGTGTCTGAGGTAGCTCAAAGACTAAAGAATTGTTCATCCTTTAATTCTATTTTCAACAACAGTAATTCAATTGTGGGGGACGCTCCAGGAGTATGGGGTGGGTGGCTTTCTGTTAAGGGCCATTCAGTCCCTTTACCAGAGGAGCGTGAGTTTGGTCCGCATAGCCGGTAGTAAGTCGGACCTGTTCCAAGTGAGGGTTGGACTCCGCCAGGGCTGCCCTTTGTCACCGGTTCTGTTCATCACTTTTATGGACAGAATTTCTAGGTGCAGCCGTGGTGTGGAGTGTGTCGAGTTTGGTGGCAGGAGAATCTCGTCTCTGCTTTTTGCGGATGATGTGGTCCTCCTAGCTTCATCCAGCTCTGACCTTCAGCTCTTGCTGGGTAGGTTCGCGGCCGAATGTGAAGCGGCTGGGATGAGGATCAGCACCTCCAAATCTGAGACCATGGTTCTCGACCGGAAAAGGGTGGCTTGCCACCTCCGGGTCGGGGGAGAGGTCCTACCTCAAGTGGAGGAGTTTAAGTATCTCGGGGTCTTGTTCACGAGTGAGGGTAAGAGGGATCGGGAGATCGACAGGCGGATTGGTTCGGCGTCTGCAGTGATGCGGACGCTGAGCCGATCTGTCGTGGGGAAGAGGGAGCTGAGCCAGAAAGCCAGGCTCTCGATTTACCGGTCGATCTACGTCCCAATCCTCACCTATGGTCATGAGCTTTGGGTAATGACCGAAAGAACGAGATCGCGGATACAAGCGGCCGAAATGAGTTTCCTCCGTAGGGTGGCCGGGCTCAGCCTTAGAGATAGGGTGAGGAGCTCGGACATTCGGGAGGGACTCGGAGTAGAACCGCTGCTCCTCCGGATCGAAAGGAGCCAGTTGAGGTGGTTTGGGCATCTGGTCAGGATGCCTCCTGGACGCCTCCCCGGAGAGGTGTTTCGGGCATGTCCTGCCGGCAGGAGGCCCCCGGGTCGACCCAGGACACGTTGGAGAGGTTACATCTCCAATCTGGTCCGGGAACGCCTTGGGGTCCTGCCGGAGGAGCTGGTGGACAAGGCCGGGGAGAGGACGGCCTGGAGCTCCCTAATTGGGATGCTGCCCCCGCGACCCGGACCCGGATAAGCGGAGGAAGACGAAGACGACGAAGATGAAGACGAAGTAATTCAAATGTCTCTTATACAGCTCTTTATGGTACATGGTAAAATCAGCGACAGGTGCATGCAAGCAGGATGGTTCTTTAGTATGAAATAATCATCCCTCTCATCTAAAAGCAAGGGAACTTAAAACAATCTTGTTTATTAACTGCTACAAAACAAAATCAGTAAAGAAATATAATCTAAAGCATTAATCATCACAGCACAGTTTGAACGCTTTGTTCAGATGACGCACGGGAGCTAATATCTAATCAGAAGGGTGGAAAAGATTTGATCCATGCCAGTGAGCAGGACAGTGCAAGATTTTATATGGAAAGCCAAAAGCATCATAATTAATCTATGAAAAGTCTAATGAGTCATGATTTTTTTTTTTTTTTGCTCTTGAATTTCTGACTGATGGTCTTTGTAAATGCTACACATACAGCATTTTATAAACTCCAACAGAGTGAAAGGTAAGATATACGTTTGTTTTTAATTTTCTGGTTCAATTGACATCATACAAAATCATTAACCCAAACCCAAGGTACAAACCAAACTGGTCATTTAAGTTCCGTTTCACCTTTGATCTACTGAGTTACTAGCAGAGACTGATCTATAACATATAGGATAGAGGGCCTGGAGGACCAGTGCTGGGCACCAGTGTCCTATGATACATGGCCTGTATTTGTATAGCGCCTTCTTAGGGTTCCACAACCCCCCAAGGCGCTTCACAACACAATCTGTCATTCACACGATTGTGAGGATGAGCTACGATGTAGCCACAGCTGCCCTGGGGAACACTGACAGAAGCAAGACGGCCCAACACTGGCGCCACTGGACCCTCCGACCACCGTCAACAGGCAAGGTGGGTTGCCCAAGACACAACAGCAGCATTCTCTGGTGGGAGCCAAGATTGAACTTACAACCTTCCAAATTCTGGACACAGCGCTCAAACCCCTGAGCTACTGCTGCCCAAACCCACACTGAACAAAAATATAAACACAACACTTTTGTTTTTGCTCCCATTTTTCAAGAGCTGAACTCAAACATCTGAAAATGTGTTTACATGTACAAAACACCCAAGACTCTCAAATATTGTGCCACACCTGTGAGGTGGGATGGATTGTCTTGGTAAAGGAAAAGTGCTCCCTAACGCACATGTAGACAGATTTCAGAACAATATTTGAGAGTTTGGGGGTTTTGTGCATGTAGAAAAATTTTCAGATGTTTGAAAAATGGGAGCAAAAACAAAGTCTTGTGTTTATGTTTTTGTTCAGTGTACTTTAGTAACATATTAGTCAGCCTATGGTGTTACATTCAAAGACAATTTACATCTACAGTTAGCCAACCTTGGGCAAATAAGGCCAAATATTCCTATCATTCCTAAGTTTTGTGGGCTTTAGCCAGACATGCTGTATAGACTTGACAGGCACAAAAACAAACAAGTCCCAAGTTTTGCACCAAGCAATGCTTTATTTCCACTTCCAAAACTCTGACGACTGTTTTCAGCTATGCAATGCTTCAATACCTTATTTTGGAAATTCATCCATTTCTCACGCTGGGTTGAGAAAGGAACCCAAAGATTTGTTTCTTTTCAGCCACTCCTGGGTGCCCTCGGGCCAAAGAAGATATATAATCCCATCCACTGAGTCCTGGGTCTGCCCGAGGATTTCATCCCAACACCAATAATAGCACTATTGGCCTTTTTCCTTTAGCATCAACTCAGCATGGCTCAACTCAGCTCAACACAATTCTGAAGCTTTTCCACTAGTAACGTATGTGCTTGCCAGTCTGCACTTCTCCAGTGTTCCACAGCGTCTCCTCTTTTTAACTGTGGAGAGCTTCCGGTTCCGTAAATGTGCCTCTTAAAGTGTAGGTTTATGGCAAAGATTGCTACATCACAAGATGGTTTGTTTCAAACTCTTCCTCCTTCTTCTTCTTCTTCTTTAGTGGTTTGACCCCCCAGTCGAACCCCTTTATGCTGAGCGTCAAGCAGGGAGGCAATGGGTCCCATTTTTATAGTCTTTGGTATGACCCGACCTTGGATTTGAACCCACAACCTCCAGTCTCAGGGTGGACAGTCTACCACTAGGCCACTGAGAAGGTGAAATTTCTGAATTTAATAAAAATAAAGAAGGAAAAGAGTTTCATGTAGCTGCTTTATCTTGTTTACTGCCTCCAGGGTAGCGATTAAAACACAGGGTTAGGTTGAGTTCGTGAGGGTGGAGAGGTTTGATTGGTTATGTTCTGACGTTTACCTTGATCGCACTGTCAGTCAGCTTTTGATGATGCTTCTTTGTCTCAGCCCCTCTATTCATGCTCCTGGTATTCAGTCCAACTCTGTAGAACAAAACAGAGTGAGACATTTTCTGTGTGAGTCATGATGGTGGTGAAAAGTTGAGGAATAAACAAAAACAAAACAAAAAAAAAGTGTTTTAGCCAGATGCACCAAGAGATCAGAATATAATCATGTTGGTGTTGCAGAGGAAGAGCACATCGAATAACTCCGTGGTTCACATTTAGAGGCAATCATCAAGGATGGTGAAAGTAAAATCAGATCCCTGCGTTTCTTTATTTGCCTTGTTATCTAGTCCTCCTCCTGAAGGACAGCCGAACAAAAAAACTTGTTTTTAAATCTCAAGTTTTATAACTGAATCCATTTGAACAAGCTAAAAATCAGCTACATTTTAAGTGTATTGTATTAAAATAGCTCCAATTTCACTGTTGTTTCATGAAATGTTTCACCCATGACAATAGTTGTATGTTATATGAATATTTTAATGTGACTGCTAAATGAATTGTTGGAGCCAACTCCTGTTTTGGAGCCACAGATTCATGTTTTCTGTGTAGTTCTCATGTGACTGATCACAATCTGTGTGTGTGGTTTGTGGCTGAGACATCTCCACGCTGGCAGGAGGCGCCGTGGCAAACCCAGGACACCCCAGGGGATTACATCTCCAGGAGAAACACCTTGTAGTAGCTGGTGGAGGGGGACTGGGGAGAAGACGGTCTGGGGTTTCCTGCTAGGGCTGCTGTCCCTGACTATGAGCAGGTTAGAGAGGAATCACTCATGACTCATAAATGAAACAAAATCCTAAAGTTGCCAATTGCGATTTTTACTGGGGCGGGCTGGGGAACGAGCTTGTGCACCTTTAGAGTAAACATCACGGCTCTAAAGTTAATTTTCATCCATGTGTGTCACATCACCTGATAAGAAAGCAGGCAATTCATGAATTAGGAGATCTTTTTTGGACGCAGCTACGCCTTAAAACAAGGTGCAAACCAGAAAAGCTGCTGCTGCTCACACTTTGACAACGGGTTGTAAAAGCTATTCTTCCAGATGTAAGAAGTGAGTCTGCTCTTTCTTTTGGTAGTTTGTGGTGTTTACATGGTCATAGAGCACAATATTCTGTGACTCTTCAAAAAACAGTAAAAATGCTCAAAAATGCTGGAGGTCAGGTGCTTTCTGATCAGGAAATAGCTGGCAGTGAAGAGCATCAGGGCCAACAACAAGGACACAACCATCAACATAAAAATATATGGACATAGCCTGCCTGTTGTTTCTCCAGGGGGGAAAGTTGAAGCCAAAAATGGGAGGTTCCCACTACTGTTTTTTTTTATCGAGTCACTCCCAGACAATCCAAAAATGGGGAAAGAGGTGGAGCTGAGGGTGGGGCTGTTACATTTGAAACAGGGTTGGAACAAATGAAACCATTGTAGCTACTAGCTAACTTAGTTAACATAACTTAGTTGCTGTTTGAATGTATAAACTGACGCCAAGAGAAATCACTAGTTTGATTTTTTTTCCGTGAATAAAATAAATATGTCAGGCAGGAGCGTCTCAGGATCTGTATGAGATCTGTCTCGGCAGGGGCGTCGGACTGAGGGGGGGGGGGGGTACCGTTTACCCAGGGCCCACTGCAGGGAGGGGCCCTGAGACAGCTTTGAATAAAAATGTTTTATTGTTGTTGTTTTCTCCCCCCAACTTACTTAATGTCTTAATAAACTTCCCTTTACCTGGATAAAGAGATTAAGAAACAGAATTTCGCCTTAAAAATAATAACTGAATAATCTCTGAGGCATCTATCACCCCTTAAAAATGTGCAAAGTGGTTTAGTCCACACCAGCGGCCAGGGGCTGCACTGCCGCATGTACAGCTATGAGACATGGCAGATGCCGACAGCCAGAGCTGGAGGCAGGAGAGTCAGTCATGTCTTTTCCCAAGAAAGGGAAATCTGGCTTCCAGAAAAGAAAAGAAAAGAAAAGAAAAGAAGGAGAAGGAGAAAAAGTTAATTGAACAGAAGTTTTTCGAGAAGGAAGGTGAGCAGCAGCAGCAGAACACAGTTTTAGCTGATATTAGCTAGCTCTCAGACGCTGCATTCAAGTTAGGTGTTCAGTGTTAAACGCCTTTAGTTTCACCATCAAGATCAAATATAAATTAATTAGTGTTATCAGTGATAACACTAATTAATTTATATATATATATATATATAAATCAGAATTATTATCGCGGGCGGCCGCCGCCAATTACTTCGCGAACCTCGCAGTAAAAACGGGTTCACTCTGTGTGGATATTTCAGCTCCTTCCCAGTCATGGACCAGGACAAACTTGGTATCGATGGATTCGTGGTAATCTCAGGAATGAGAAGCTGCCACTGTTTTTCGTATAGCATGATGACACTGGTGTTAGAGGGTTGTTATTGACTTGGTTAGATATTTTAAGCCTATTTTAAATTTCTTTATATTTTATCTTGAAAACGGACAATCATAATTTGGCTGATAATGCAGGGATTGTAAAATTTAGAGTACATTACATTCAAATCAAAATCAAATCAAATCAAATCGCTTTTATTGTCACGTCACATGTGCAGGTACACTGGTACAGTACATGTGAGTGAAATTCTTGTGTGCGAGCTTCACAGCAACAGTTGTGCAAAATACAATAACGTAAAAACAAGCAAAATATACAAATGGCTAATCTAAGTAATAATATTTATAGTATTTAAGGTATATACATTCCTAAATGTGTGTGCTAAGCATTTTATTTTTTTATTTTTCTATGTGTGTGCATGTGAGTGTGTGTATAATGCGTACATACATATTTAACAAATGAATAAAGTAAACATAAAATAAGAGATATAAAATATACAGAGGTTGGTATGTGCAAAACAGTGGCATTAATGTACAGTATGGAGTGTGTAATGTTGGAGTTTCAGTAGTGAGGGTGAGGTGTCTGTGAAGTGTTCAGCAGTCTGATGGCCTGATGGAAAAAGCTGTCTCTCAGTCTGCTGGTTCTGGACCGAATGCTGCAGAACCTCCTTTCTGATGGAAGTAGTCTGAACAGTGTATGGCTGGGGTGACTTGAGTCCTTGATGATCCTCACAGAGAGAACCTGGTTTATTTCATGTCATATGCATTTAATATATCAATATATATCAGCAAAGCTTAACATCATGAACCATGACAAACATGACTGAAGAGCAGATGAAGATATCATGCCAGGCACTGATGAGAAAATATTACAAGGATCTCACAGCTGAATTTGAGAATGAGATGCTACACCTGAGAACAATATATGGTGCCACATTTCCACACATTCGGTCTCCTCTTGAGCTGCTTAATGCCATCTACAGGATGCAATTACAGAGCATTTTTGGAGAAGTTTGTATTGGACTGAGGATATTTTGCACACTACCTGTGACTGTTGCTGGAGGTGAACGGGCTTTTAGCAAACTGAAACTGGTGAAAAATTATTTGAGATCAACAATGTCCCAGGATAGACTGAACAGCCTAGCTCTTCTTTCTATTGAAAGCCAATTAGCCAAAGGATTGGACTTTAAAGATCTCATAAGTGATTTTGTTAACATGAAGACCCGTCAGTGGGCATTTACTGGAAAATAAATCCCAGGATTTTTGTTTGAACACATTGTTGGCAAATAAAAATAATTAAATGTGAAGTCTGGGCATTTCACTTTTATTATGCTGGCATTTGTATTTGCTCAATATAGAGGTTAAACTAAGATCATATTTATTATCTTGTCTTATAGCATGACAAAAAATGTGTAAGAGAGATATTAAATAATTGAGCATGGGGGCTAACCTAGAAGACTTGTACCTTGGGCCCAGAATTTGGTGCTACGCCCCTGGTCTCGGTGAGACAGATAATAGCAATCCAAAGTGCTTTTTATGTGTGATCTGACAATTGATCAACCATCGCTTAAAAATTAAATACAGCTTAGCCGGTTAATTGCTGTGATCATAAAACACGTAAACGGCAGCACGCAGAACTCACGAGGCAACGTTTTACGTGTTGTTTACTTGCTGCTATGAGTATTAAGACAGAAAAAGCCACGCCAAAATAAGTTTAGGAAGCCCAATAAGAATCGTAATAAAAGCATTTAAAATAAATACCATACACAGTTGAGGAAACGTTGGTTTAAGTACCTGATATGAAGTGGTCGCTGCATAAGCGAAAACCTTTACTCTCGGGATCCCGCAGTTTCATTTTAGCCTGGTCACTAGCGCATTTTATTACAATGATCCAACGTTTGTGGTGCTCCAGATCTTGGGGAATCCTGTAGATGGCTCATTCCTTATGTCGTCCGCGTCTGTTCTGCATCCTGGGGCGCAACAGGAATCTACCATATTTCCCGTTTGATGGAGTTTTCTGACAATAACAAACAGTCCAGCTGCGGGCTTCTGCCTGCCAATATGGCGCCGTTTCGATTTGAACTGATGCATGCCGGGAGAAGTGACGTCAACTCCCGGAGCTCTATAGCAGCATAACTACAGAGTTAACTCTGGATAACCTAGCCTTTTAAATGGAGGCATGTTGGAAGCAGGGCAAGGGAGAGCCGTCTTTACCGACTGTACACTCCACCTCCCTCTACTCCCCACTTGTCCAGAACTGGGCTAACATCAGATTTTAACTATAGGCCCTATCAAAGAAAAATGTTTTAAGCCTATTCTTAAAGGTAGACAAGGTGTCTGCCTCACGGACTAAAGTTGGGAGTTGGTTCCACAAGAGAGGAGCCTGATAACTAAAAGATCTGCCTCCCATCCTATTTTTAGATATTCTGGGAACCCCCAGTAAACCTGCAGTCTGAGAGTGAAGTGCTAGGTTAGGAACATATGGAACAATCAGGCTACTGATGTATGATGGGGAGTGATTGTTAAGAGCTTTATGTGTGAGAAGGAGCATCTTAAAATTTATTCTGAGTTTAACAGGCAGCCAATGTAGGGATGCTAAGACAGGAGAGATATGATCTCTCTTTTTAATTCTCATCAGAACTCTAGCTGCAGCATTTTGGACAAGCTGAAGACTTTTAACTACATTCTGTGGACTTCCTGAAAGTAATGAATTACAGTAATCCAGACTTGATGTAATAAATGCACAAACTAGTTTATCAGCATCACTCCTGGAAAGGATGCATCTAATCTTAGCAATATTCCGAAGGTGGAAAAAGTCAATCCTACAAACCTTTTAACTTGGGATTTGAACAGCATGTCCTGGTCAAAGATAACACCAAGGTTCCTTACTTTGTTCTCTGAGACCAATTTAATGCCACACAGGTCATGTGATTGACTAAGCAATTTCCTTTTTCTGAATTTCAGGTCCAAAGTTGAGAACTTCCATTTTGTCTTGATTTAAAAGCAAAAAGTTTTGAGTCATCCAATTTTTCATTTCTTCAAGACAAGCCTGTAATATAACTAACCGATTAGGTTAATCAGGGTTAACCGATAGATATAACTGAGTATCGTCAGCATAACAGTGGAAGTTTATCCCATACTGTCTAATGACTTTACCAATTAGGAGCATATATAAAATAAAAAGAATTGGTCCAAGCACTGAACCCTGTGGTACTCCACAAGTAACCCTGGAGTATGAAGAAGATTTGTCATGCACGTTTACAAAATTACGTCTATCAGACAGGTAGGATTTAAACCAACCTAGCGCTGTTCTTTTGATCCCTACAACATGTTCAAGTCTTTCTAAAAGAGCATTGTGATCAACTGTGTCAAAAGCAGCACTGAGATCTAACAAGACTAGAACATACACAAGATTCTTATCTGAGGCCATGAGAATATCATTTGTAACACTCACTAATGCAGTTTCAGTGCTGTGATACTCTCTAAAACCAGACTGAAATTCCTCAAACAGATCATTAGTGTTGAAATGCTCACATACTTGGATGGCCACTATTTTCTCAAGGACTTTGGATAAAAATGGAATGTTAGATATTGGTCTATAATTCATTGGGTCATCTGGATCCAGAGAAGGCTTCTTAAGTAAAGGTTTGATTACAGCAACCTTAAAAGTGGTATGTATCCATTTACTAAGGATACATTGATTATATCTAGAATGGGGGCAGTAATCAAAGGAAATGCATCTTTAAGTAATTTGGTTGGGATTGGATCTAAAATGCAAGTTGGAGGTTTAGATGAAGCTAATATTTTTGATAACTCTGAAAGCTCAACAGGATCAAAACGGTTCAAACACAGATGAGGTTCTACAGTTACCTCAAATGCTGCCTCACTTAGTGAGGAAGAAGAAATCGCATTGGGGAGGATGCTAATGATTTTGTTTCTAATAGAATTCTTAATTTTACTTGTGAAAAATCCCATAAAGTCATTGCTGCTGATGGCTAAGGGAATAGATGGTTCAGAGCTATGATTCTGTGTAAGTTTGGCAACTGAATTGAAAAGAAATGTTAGATTATTCTCATTCTCTTCAATTAGCGATGAAAAATAAGCAGTTCTAGCTTGTTGAAGCTTATTTTTATAAAGCACAGACTGTGGGTGTTTCACAATGTGAAGGCTCCTGGCCTTGCAAGGCTGCATTTGACACTGTCAACCATGGCTTCCTTTTGTCCACACTATCTTGCATGGGCATCACAGAGAAAGAACATGCCTGGTTTGAATCGTACCTCACAGGACGATCATACAGTGTATCTTGGCTTGGACAATCCTTACCGTGCACCATCTTGCCACAGGAGTCCCCCAGGGCTCTGTACTAGGACCTCTTGTCTTTGCCATACAAACCACCTCACTGGGTGAGATCATTCGATCACATGGCTTCTCCTACCACTGCTATGCAGACGACACCCAGCTCTATCTGTCATTTCCACCGGAACACCACACTGTCTCTGCACGAATATCAAATTGTCTCTCTGACATATCAAAATGGATTAAGTCCCACCATCTCCAACTCAACCTCTCTAAAACTGAACTACTTGTCACCCCAGCAAAACCATCCATACAGCACAATATCTCAATCCAAAATGACTTCCTATCTCTGGCTCCGTCAAAGGCAGTTCGAAATCTGGGTGTTGTGATTGATGAACACCTGACCTTTAAAAGATCATGTTACCTCTGTTGCTCGTTCATGCCGCGTTGCGCTGTATAACATATGAAAGATCAGACCATACCTAACACAACATGCCACCCAGCTCCTCGTGCAATCTACTGTCATCTCCCGCCTCGATTACTGCAATGCCCTTCTAACTGGTCTTCCAGCCTGTACTGTGAGACCTCTTCAAATGGTTCAGAACGCAGTGGCGCGTCTGGTCTTCAATCAGCCAAAAAGAGCAAACGTCACCCCTCTGGTCACTGAGTTCCACTGGCTACCGCTAGCAGCATGCATCAAATTCAAATTGCTAACACTAGCATACAAAGTCCGAGATGGTACGGCTCCCATCTACCTGAATCCTCTTGCAAAGGCTTACGTCTCGGCCCGGCCGCTCCGGTCATCACAGGATCGTCAGCTAGCAGTGCCTACACCACGCTCAGGACAATCCAGACTCTTCTCATGCATCGTTCCACAAATGAGGAATGACCTTCCAAGCACTACCAGAACAGCGGCTTCCTTTTCAATTTTCAAGAAACTCCTGAAGACCCTGCTCTTCAGAGAGCATCTTCTTAACTAGCACCTTCCCTGCACCCGTCCCCCCTCTCTACCATCCACTCCTTTTTTCCCTCCTCTCCATGATTGATGTCAAGTTGTTGTTATTGTTGTTGTTAGCCTCAAGGGCAACATGCCGATTATCACTTGTTTAGAGGAATATAGTGGGTATATTCTTACACTTTATTAAGGTCTAGAAATTAATCTTACCTTAGAATCAGAAGAGGTTGTTTTCACCACAGGGAGTTTTATTCAAACACTTTGTATTGACTTAGAGACGAGAAAAGAGAAATATGGGACGTTTAAGAATATTTATTTTTTATAATTATTCAAAACAATCACCAGGACTAACTCTCTAATGATGGATGAAGATGAATGTGAGCTGAAGTGTTGGTGTGTGTGTGTCAGTTCAGAATCTCCATCTGGGGCGAGGCGAGTCTGAGTGTAAGATGTTGGTTTGACTAACTAACCACGAGGGACTTCAGGAGGAAGACATGAAACGCCATCTAATGCCGATCTACGTACCTTCGGAGACTCCCGTGTATGATCCGGAATGCCAGGTCCTTGGACCCTCCTTTGGTGCTGGAACTGATAGCACAGCGTCTGCAGCACGACAAACCAGTCTACGGATCGACTCCCGGTAGCAACGGCAGGTGTCAGCGTCACGTAGAGAGTTCAGCTTTTATTCTGAAGGAACCGTCGTCTTGTTGGTAAAACGACAGAATATTTGCAGCTTGACAGTTCTCAGCTTAAAGTAGAAAATACAGCTGGCCAGTCTGCACTTCACTTAGCGATGATGGATTTGAGAGCTGGTCAAGCTCACGTTGGAACTACGTTGAAACTTGCGGTGGAACTCGATGGAACTGAATTAAAATGGCGTGGTTCTGTTTTATTAAGCTTAGATGTTTATGAATCTTAGCCAATCGGAGTGGACAGATTAAGTAAACACCACAGAACTCTGCCCCGCAACAGAACGGAAGTTCTGATTGGATTTGAGAACAATGTGTCATGTGTTTATCTTATGTGGATCAGGGTGTCTAGCTCAGTTAGTCCTGTGATTCATTAAAACACATCCATCATAACATTGTAATTTCACAGATCAGTCACCTGATTATTATTGACCAACAGTTGTTTTGATTAGCTTTATTAAAAATAAAGTTCTTTGATTAACTAATGAAAAGCGTTCTTCGTCCTTCTTCTGTCTTCTTTGCTAGAATGTAAACATCAGAAGCAAGCACACGACCTTGGCAATTTATGCACACTGTCACTGTGTCAAAGGGCAGCTGTTAAGGGCAGAAAATAGCATATTCGTAATGCTACACTTGTAAGTCGCTTTGGACAAAAGTGTCTGCTAAATACATGAACATAAACTTACGAGGACACTGTCCTTCCTTGGTCGAAGAAAACTGTTAAATGGAACAGACTTGCATCACATGACTGCGGTTTCCACGGTTGACCAAGGCTAGGCTACAAGACACCTCCCGTGTATCCTTGCTCCGCTAGCTAAATGGCTAACAAACGGAGAACACGCCTCGTTAGAACATGAACATTGGAACACATCTTGGCGCTCCTGATGACATATCTCCTAAGCAACCGGAGCGGGGCCAAGACATTAAGGCGAGGTTCCTTGGCATTGAGAAACACCCTGTGTGACATGGGAGGGGCTACGCAGAGAGTGAAGGAAGACAAGGAACAGGTGTCATGAACTGTGATTCAGACTGGTGTTTGGGATTAACAGAGAGCTGAGGGAGGCTAAACAACAGACACACTAAGGGGGAGCTAGAAGAAATAAAAACAAAATAGCAATTTTTAACAGTTTCCTTTCTGACTTCTTTAAACATTTCATTCACTCATTTTTCTTCAACAGATCTGCTCTTTAGCATGAAAAAATTCTTCTGGAGTTGTTTATTTGGACGGGCACTGGCGCCCCTGCATCAGGGGGTAGGGGTTTGTCAAAGGAGTGGGGTTGGAAAAACTACAGAATTCCGAACGTTAGTCGTTCTTCTTGATATGTTAAAGTCTCACCCCTGATTGGCCAATAGAATTGCAACACTTCCACTGCTTTCAGTGACAAAACTCAGAATACCGTAAAACCTTTCCTTGGATAAAATGCAACATTGATATTTTATCTCTACAAATAACACAAACCAGAAGAAGTTCTCACATGTTGTGGATTAGCTAATGCTAATGGGTGGCTTCTACTAGCTGAGTTGCGCTCTACTCTTTCCTGGACGCAAAATTTGTGGAATGCAAAATTTTCTTGTGATATAGAAGACCAGGTTGATTTCCATCTATTTCCTTTCTGCTGTTAATGTAGACAACAGGAGCTGGAGATAATTTTCAGGTTCAACATATATTTGCAACTTAGAATGAGTGCATTGTATAAACGACAAGTTTTACAAAGACCCACAAACAAGACCTTTAACAGCTAGTTGTGCTTTAATGCTAATAACAAATTTCCTGCTGTTATTTTTGTTTACTTCTGTAAAACTGTAACAGTTAACAATGTTCGCTGCTGCTCTTTCTATAAAGACTCTGATTAGTTAAGTTACTAGATCATTGATCCATAAGACCCCTCTATCGATGCACTTGTTTTTGTCTCAGCAGATTTTAGGATGAACAGCAGGTATGCTACCTGGGCTTAAGAATGCATGGTTTCCAAGTGAACTGTGCAATACCAGTAACAGACAATCTGTAGCATCGCATTTCTCATTTAGATAATGGACACTCTCACTGAGATGTTGCTGTGAGCATTATGCTCCACAGCCTGTGACATGGGTGTAAAACAACATGGTTTCCCCTGTGACTGGATGGCATGGTTGTACATGTAGCTTTTTCTAATGATATAATGCAGATTGGAGGTTGTTGCAAGCGTGAATGATTCACAGAACATTGAAGGTCACACTTGATGTCACTTATATTTTCCTCTTACCCACACAGCCTTGAAAAACCAAGACAACACACATTAAAAAACAGCAACCCGGTATCTTTCACATATCGATTAAATCCTGCAGCAGTGTAATGTCACTGATCTGGGACTTAGGTGGACCCTGAAAGTGGGCCTCACACATCAGAGGAATCTGTCCTGTTAGCTGTGTAATGCGGAAACAAGGCGGGTGCAAACACTGGCTGGTGATGTATGTTGACACTGAGCTCAGAGTACTTAGTCAAGTATAAAGGCAGGTTTTAAAGGTAGGTGTGGAACAAGACATAAAATATTGGTCTGGGATTCCAGACGGCTATGCTCCACATCAGACGTAGATCCGCCGCCGTCACTGCAAGGCAAATATTGTGAGTAATTGAAGGTGCCACATTGCTGTATATCAGGTTTCATCATGTCCTACTAAATTACATATCACTTTCAGTCAGGTTGTGATTCATCTGTTTGCCAACAGATGTTTCATAGAATTTCAATAAGAAATGTAGTGCAATCAGTCATAAGAACAGAGATGAAACTGAAGGATTTCATTGTTCTACTTCTTGCATTATTCAAGAGCTTTAAAGATCTGACTTTTTCATAGCAGATATTCATTACTGCATCATGAACTCTGGGGAAAACAAACAATCAAACTGACTGAGTGAAGGAAGAGGTTTGTGTTTGAAAAGCAAAACTGAGGTTTTTGGACTATTCACACCCTGAGAGCTGCAAGTTCCATACCTCCAACCTCAACAGATGAGCTGTCAGCTTTGACCTGGTAAGTATTAGATCAACACCCAGGGGCAAAGGGCTGGGTAATGTAAACTAAATAATTCAACAGACCCAGAACTAGAAAGTAGCCCTGGATTTGACATTGCAGACACTGTCGCAGGTCCCAACAGCCAAGAGGAACACTGAATTTCTACATAATGTAGCAAAATTCCCCACAGCAGTTTCACGGGTTTTATCCTCCTGAGTAACAGGGTGTTGTTAGCCCAGTTTTTCTAGTTGAAAATAGTGTGATCTAGCCTCAGGACTCTGTGGGGGAGACCCTGTCAAAGAACAGAGATGAGAGAAAAGCCCAAAAAGACTCAGAGCCAGAACCGATCAATTCTGAATTAGAAAGCACAGAATTCTCAGACTTAAATCAGCAGAGGTGAGGAGCAGGTTGGTGTGCCAGTTTGATCAATATTTCTTTCTAACTGGCCAAAAGGCACATTTTATTCCTGTTTGACCAAACTGTACAAAAAGGTGGTTGGTTTTAGAACAGATTCACAGATTACTGGAGAAACCCCTGAAAACTAAAGGTTGTATATTTTTCTAACAATCTGGTGCTGCTTGAAGGTAAAGTTGTGCTATGACAAGCTTCTTTTGTTTGTTTTTGCTTTCTTTTTGTCACCTTTACATTTGTCAGAGGAGTACATCTATTATGTACTTTATTATTATTGTTGTTGTTATTATTATGAAAGAATTGCTGTGTCCATAACATTTATGATTATGATACTAATCAGATACATAAATGGAAAATTTCCCCTGTGATAAATATCAACATTTAAAGTGACAGTGTTTAGTTTTCACCTGTGGAGCAGAAAGCATGCGACCTTGGCGTGACTCTTCAGAATTTGATGGTCCTTCAGTTAATTCTATCGAGAAAATGCAATGCTGATTGCAGTTTTCTAGCGTTGTACTCTCTGGATTTGTTCGGGTCCTGCACCTGCCAATGACGGCTTGATTCTACGGCAATACCACTCGGCCAAAATATATTGCATTTCTTTTTCGGTTTTGGACAGAGTTAACACTAGAACTCCCAAGGCAGTAATTTTGACTGTTTTCAGATTTTGATGTGTAATAACTTTAGTTAGATGAGCTCATGTTGTCCTGGCTTCCTGTTTTTTCCTATTTTTATGTGTCCTTTATTTTTGCTTTATAATTTCCATAAAATAATGTATCAAAAAAGAAATATAGCTGTTTTTGTCTTTGTGCCCCACAAACCGTCAATTTGACGGCTCTATTGTTTACATGGTAAAGTTTTCCCGCGGATAACGGACAGCGTCGCCATTGCTAAGCAATCAACTTCCCAGCTCGCGCACGCTCCCTCTCTGTTCATGCTGTGTGTGAAATAGTGGCTTAAACAGCTTTTAGAAGAACATTCTCAGTGAAACAAGCATGAGAAATGAGTCTGCTTCAGCCGGAGAGGGGAAAGCTGTTGAAAACTGGTCAGTAGAAAGCAGCAGAGACTCTTGACAGCAACACAGAAGAAGATCTGGGACCCCTCGCCCCCACCCACGGAAAGGATCTGTGTCAGTCAGCCAGCGAACAATACAGAGACTTCTTTTCAAGGTTTGGATTCAAATTATATTTTCTTACTATTTCATGAGGGTCACACATCCACAAAGAGTTAATTTATAAAGCACTTGAACCATTTTGCTCCACAACGTCATTGTCAGCCTGCATTTAATGGCCAAAAGGACAGCAGTCAAACTGATGGTTCCTGGGAGTCCTAATGTTAAGCATTTTTGTTAATAAATTCATGTTTTTTACAGACTAAATGTTTCGGATTTGGTAACGTAATATATATATATATATATATATATATATATATATATATATATATATATATATATATATATATATATATATATATACATATATATAGTGGCACAGTGGTTAGAGTTCCCGGCCTGGGATCTTTCTGCATGGAGTTTGCATGTTCTCCCTGTGCATGCATGGGTTCTCACCGGGTACTCCGGCTTCCTCCCACAGTACAAAAACATGACTGTTAGGTTAATTGGTCTGTCTAAATTGTCCTTAAGTGTGTGTGCATGATTGTTTGTCCTGTGTGTCTCTGTGTTGCCCTGCGAATAATATTTTACAGCCCTGTGTGTCATGGTCTGTGTCTGCGTCTTTCCCCATGTGTCTCCTGATGTCCTCCATCCCTCTTTAGATTCCCCTTTTGTGTCTCTTAGCGCCCTCATGTGTCCTTTGTCTGCGTCTTATTTATGTGCCTTCTGTTTGTAGCCTTTCAGGTCATCCCCAGTCCCTCCAGATGTAGCTCCAGCCTCTTTGTCCCCAGCTTGGTGTGTGTGTGTCATTCCCCAGCTTAGTGTGTGTGTGTGTGTGTCCTTCTCCAGCTGTGTGTGTGTGTGTGTGTGTGTGTGTGTGTGTGTGTGTGTGTTCTTCTTCAGTGTCCTCCCCCGCGCCTTCCTGCTCCTCCTCCCTGATTAGTTATTACCTTCACCTGGTTCTCTCCCCACACACCTGCAGCTCATCTGCCTCCCATTATGCCCCAGTCTATAAAGCCCTGTCTGTTTCTCATTGTCTTGTCAGTTCATTGTTGTTTGTCAGTGTTGTGTGAGCTTCCGTTCTCGTCCCCAGTCTGTGCTCTATATGAGCTTTGTTCTCCTGCTTCCTGGATTTTTGGATTTTGGCTCCCTGCCTTTTGGATTTATTTTGTTCTTCCTACAATAAAATGACTTTTTCTTTATATCAAGTCCTGCCTCGTGTCATCCAGTGTAACTGCATTTTGGGTCCAAACCATCCTCTCAACGTGACAGAATGAACCGACCAACACGGGACCCAGCAGAATCCTGGACTCCACCATCAGACCACTATTGGTACTGTGGCGACCCAGATGGATGCCGTGCCTTCATTGAGGCATGCGCTCGCCAGGACTTGGCATTTTCGGATTTCGATAGGCTAGCCGTCATGTTGTACAGTTTGGGTGGTAGCGCCCTGGAGTGGGCTGCAGACAGTCCAAGGGTCGAGGCCTCAAGGCCAAGGGTCGACGCCTCCAGTCCAAGGGTCGACGCCCCCAGGCCAGAAGTCGACACCCCCGTCTCAAAGTCGACAGAAGTAGACGTCTCCAGCCCCAGCTCTGAAGTCGACGTCTGCAGCCCCAGCTCTGAGGTCGACGTGTCCAGCCCCAGCTCTGAGGTCGACGTCTCCCCATCTCAAGTCTCGACGGCCACGTCTCAAGTCTCCACAAGTGTTCCAGTCTCCACAAGTGCCTTTCCAAGAGGCTCCGGTCCAGCCCGTCCACGAGGCTCCGGTCCAGCCAGTCCGAGAGGCTTTGTCCAGTCCGTCGCCCCCAGTCCAAGGGTCAACACCTCCAGTCCAAGGGTCGACGCCTCCAGGCCAAGGGTCAACACCTCCAGGCCAAGGGTCAACACCTCCAGGCCAAGGGTCGATGCCTCCAGGCCAAGGGTCGACGCCTCCAGTCCAAGGGTCGACTCCTCCGGTCCAAGGGTCGATGCCCCCAGGCCAGAAGTCGACGCCCCCTCTCTCTAAGTCGACAGAAGTAGACGTCTCCAACTCTGAAGTCGACTCCTCCAGCTCTAGCTATGAAGTCAACGTCTCCAGCCCCAGCTCTGCAGTTGACGTCTCCAGCCCCAGCTCTGAAGGTGACGTCTCCAGCCCCAGCTCTGAAGTTGCCGTCTCCAGCCCCAGCTCTGAAGTCGACGTCTCCAGCCCCAGCTCTGAAGTCGACGTCTCCAGCCCCAGCTCTGAAGTCGACGTCTCCAGCCCCAGCTCTGAGGTCGATGTGTCCAGCCCCAGCTCTGAGGTCGACGTCTCCCTCTCTCAAGTCTCGACAGCCACGTCTCAAGTCTCAACTGCCACGTCACAAGTGTTCCAGTCTCCCGAGTTCCTGGCTCAAGTCTCCCAACAAATGTTCCAGTCTCCCGAGTCCCAGGCTCAAGTCTTTCCACAAGTGTTCCAGTCTCCACAAGTGTTCCAGTCCCCAAAAGTGTTCCAGTCCCCCAAGTGTTCCTGTCTCCAGCGTCCCCACAAGTGTCTACGTCCCCAGTGTTCCAATCTCAAGTGTTCCAGTCTCAAGTGTCCCAGTCTCAAGTGTTCCAGTCTCAAGAGTCCCCTGTGTTCCAGTCTCAAGTGTCCCAGTCTCAAGTGTTCCAGTCTCAAGAGTCCCCTGTGTTCCAGTCTCTCGAGTCCCCTGTGTTCTAGTCTCTCGAGTCCCAAGTGTTCCAGTCTCTCGAGTCCCAAGTGTTCCAGTCTCAGTCCCCGTCCCCAGAGTTCCAGTTTCAGTCCCCGTCTCCAGAGTTCCAGTCTCAGTCCCCGTCTCCAGAGTTCCTGTCTCAGTCCCTGTCTCCAGAGTTCCAGTCTCAGTCCCTGTCTCCAGAGACCCTTCCTCGTCCTCTGAAGTCCCTTCCTCATCCTCCTCCTCCAAAGCCCCAGATCCCCAGGGTTCCCCGTCGCCGGCCCCCAAGACTTCCCTGGTCCCGCCTCCTGGTTACCCGTCGCCGGTCCCCAAGACTTCCCTGGTCCCGCCTCCTGGTTCCCCGTCGCCGGCCCCCAAGACTTCCCTGGTCCCACCTCCTGTTCCCTCCTCGCCCGCCCTTGTGGGTTGTTTTTTTGTTTGGTCCCTCCTCTCCCGCCCTGTGGTCTCTCGTATCCTGTTTTTGTCTTGTCTTTTGCTTGTGGTGTGGTTTTGTCTGTCTTGTGGGCATCTGGTATTTGCCCTAAGGGTGGGGGTACTGTCATGGTCTGTGTTTGCGTCTTTCCCCATGTGTCTCCTGATGTCCTCCATCCCTCTTTAGATTCCCCTTTTGTGTCTCTTAGCGCCCTCATGTGTCCTTTGTCTGCGTCTTATTTATGTGCCTTCTGTTTGTAGCCTTTCAGGTCATCCCCAGCCCCTCCAGTTGTAGCTCCAGTCTCTTTGTCCCCAGCTTGGTGTGTGTGTGTGTCATTCCCCAGCTTAGTGTGTGTGTGTGTGTGTGTGTGTGTGTGTGTGTGTGTGTGTGTGTGTGTGTGTGTGTGTGTGTGTGTGTGTGTGTGTGTGTTCTTCTCCAGTCAGGTTTGGTGTCCTCTCCTGCTCCTCCTCCCTGATTAGTTATTGCCTTCACCTGGTTCTCTCCCCACACACCTGCAGCTCATCTGCCTCCCATTATGCCCCAGTCTATAAAGCCCTGTCTGTTTCTCATTGTCTTGTCGGTTCATTGTTGTATGTCAGTGTTGTGTGAGCTTCCGGTCTCGTCCCCAGTCTGTGCTCTATGTGAGCTTTGTTCTCCTGCTTCCTGGATTTTTGGATTTTGGCTCCCTGCCTTTTGGGTTTATTGTGTTCTTCCTACAATAAAATGACTTTTTCTTTATATCAACTCCTGCCTCGTGTCATCCGGGGTAACTGCATTTTGGGCCCAAACCATCCTCTCAACGTGACACCGTGTGTCTAATGATGACTTTATTACCACATTAAAAAGCTGTTTACCCCAATTTTTATGACTTCTAAATATGATAATAAATTCAGATACAGCGACATTTCCACTGAGACAAAAGTCTAAACTGAATTTGTTAAAATCATGTGACGCAGTTAAATAGGAATTCATTTTGGACTCTGAGTACTCTATTTGTCTTATTACAAAATATTCTAATAAAAGTACCAGCTAATCTGTTTCTAATGTGTATGTAAGGGAGCATCTGTTTAGTGACCCAGAAAAACACAGTTCAAACTGTTTCAAAGGTCTCCTTTCAGGGCCTCGAAGTGGACTGAATGTGTGCTGAATGTATCCTTGAGATCCAGCAAAGGTTTCCACATTTGACAAGGGAAAAAAAAGTTTCCAGGATTTTAAAATTATTTTTATGCTTTGCATTCTCCCTCGCTGCCTTTGGTGGTTAAGTCTCTTTGCACATTAGTGCCAACAGTCTCTCAGCATGCCGGCCTGAAACCAACAGCAGGATATGACTTTGCAACTCAAGGCTTGTGTGCAAGATAAAGACAAATAAACCAATGAATTAAACATTATTCTATAGCACTGCTAGTGGTTAGACACTTGGAAGTTCACCTTTAAATTTATGAAAAAGTTGCAAAACTCATTCAGAGTTATGAGAAATAACCAGGAGACTGTTGCATGTGTGTTATGAAACCTGATTTCAGATTCAGTGGAGAAGTAAGTGCAATCATTAAGGCTGTAAATATAATCAACATTGATTAGGTATTTTATCTCTGATATTATTTTCATTCAATTTAAAGGGCAGTTTTCCTCTCTGCGGTTGCTTCATGCTCTCTTAGTATTGGAACCTGTTTTACATTCAATTCAATTCCAAAATACTTTATTAATCCCAGAGGGAAATTGATTTAGGGCCCTTTTAACTAATTGGCATAATGAACTGAACTAAATTAATTGATAAGTAGGTTTCACTGAAATGTTTACTTAGTACAGTGCCTTGTGATGACTCTTGGAAGGAATTGGTGCATGTAAGTAATCTGAATTAACAGGTAGAAGTAGAGCCTCGTCAGGCACAGCCCAGAAAGGAGACTTGGGTCCCCCTTTCCATGAGCTGACCACTAGTGGGAGGGGCCAAAGAGGTTGGGTACATTGTGTGTCCGGTAGTAGCCAAAGGCAGAGACCTTGGCAATCTGATCCCCCCTCCTAATGCAAGCAGTTGTCATGAGCCGGGGTGAGTACTCCTCATTCTCTTAACATCTCTGAGTCTCTTGCCAGGAGAGGGAGTGCCACCAGCTGTTCCTGATCTGCAATCAGCGGGGCGCTTCCTACATAAGGTGGATGGAGGACACAATTCGACGCCGGAAGGCTGCCACAGCTTGGTAGTACCCAGCCACGTTTGTTCTCTAGGATCTCTAGGATAAACTTTGCTAGTAGTGTTTTTTTTGGTCTAGGTTTTAGACTTTGGATTTTTACTTACCTCTTGGAGCTGTCTCAGGATTTCTCTCACTTCCAGGATTCCAGTGTTTTCCCTCTGGTCGCTGAGCTTTTGGATACTCACCTCAAGACTCCTGGGTTTGGAAACTCAGATCCTCCAGGACCCACTCACCGTTTCTCCAAAACTACTCACCAGACATTTCGGCTCAGTGTCTCCCATCCACCAGAACGCCCTGCTCACCTCCACCTGTGCTCCCTCTCTTACGCTCCCCCCCCCCCCCCCCCCCCCCCCCGGCTCTCGACCTGCTCCCTCCTCCAGCCAGCTACTCTTACCTGACTGTAAGTCCCTCGTACCAACCTAGGACATTAATGGACCTCTGGATTTACATGCAATTACTCACAAGTGTTCTCCCTCCTCCAGACGCAGAGCTCCGATGTCTGTGAACCTGCCACTGACATTCAGTGCACCTTCAGTTTCTTTATTTAGTAAAATAAACAAATTATTTTTCCCCCATCTTTGGTCTGTGTTGTGTTCTGCATGTCTTGGGTTAGGCTCCTTCCCCCAAACATGACAGCAGTAGGAGAGCCTTTGGGCGCAGGGTATAACGCCTGCGAAGACATGTGCAGAAGACGGGCATACGGCATACATTTTAGAACATCCTCAGGTGTCAGGTATCAGGTCTCTGGTCTCAGGTGTCAGACTTCAGATCATGGGAAAAAGAAGCCTCAGGTTTAAACAGCAACAGCTTCAGGAAACATCCTCAGGTCTCAGTTGTCACGTGTCAGTTGTCACGTGTCAGTTCTCAGGCGTCAGGTCTCAGTTGTCAGACATCGTCTGAGTCGTGGTGCTTTTGGACAACGGCAGGGGAATCAGGACAACCGCGGTGTATGTCCCACATCCCAGCCTCCCCGACACCCCCCGCCGTTGTTAGGAGACCCAAGGGAAGACCCAGGACACGCTTGAGGGACTATGTCTCTCGGCTGGCCGGGGAACACCTTGGGATTCCCCCGGAGGAGCTAGTCCAAGTAGCTGGGGAGAGTGAAGTCTGGGCCTCTGCTTAGGCTGCAGCCCCGGCAACCTGACTCTGGATGAGAGGCTGAAAATGGATGGATAGATGGCTGGATGGATGGAGCTAAGCATAAAAATTGCACGTCTCACGAGATCCAAAAAAATATAACCTTATTTTTTTTCTTTATTACATGTAATCTATGATTTAACTTCATGCAAGCAACCCAGCAATGGTTGAATCGAACCAGATTCCCCTGGCCGTCATCACGGTTAGATCTAAACATCGTGCTTTCAAAAGCCTAATTTATACTTCTTCGTCTACGCCGGGACAGACACACGCAACACCACTATGCATCGACGCAAGTGCCTTCTGATGGGTTTGCGGAAGAAGAAGGAGACATGCTCCAAATTTTAACTATCCTTTGAAAGAGATGGAGACCACAAGCTTGTGATTGGTCAGGACGCTGTTTCCTGTTTTCATTCGTCAATAGCACCGTCTTTGCCACTTCAAAAAATAAAGAGATATTTAGCGTCAGACACGGAACAGATTGAAGAATGCATCGCGGAAAAAGTCTGAACATATGAACATTTACTCATTCAAGACTGAAGGAGTAAAATGATATGCAGCAAGCATTTAACTCTTGGACATAAAAGACAAGAAAAATGGGTTTAGAGGTGCTAATTGCACGAAGAGGTGGAGGGGAACAAGGACCAAATTTGTCCATGTTCAAAAGTCTCTGAAACTCATTAAAAAATGTAAACATAATAGCAAATACTCTATCATGGACTGGATACATGACCGTAAGGGTTGCAGGATATCTCAGAATAGCGCTAAGCCCTCTGTTATCCCGGAATTGTTTTGCAACAATCCCCAGCTGATCAAGAAGTCTGAAAGCAAAACATGTCTATCAATGCGTGCGTGTCTCTCCCTCACGGCGTTGATGGAGAAGTTTAAATTAGGCTTAAGAAGCATCCCAAGTGGCAACTTGATGACGGCGAAAAACAGGGGGCCAAGAATGGAGTCTTGAGACAGCCCCAAATTATGGTTAACACAAGAGGAAAACTCGCTCAACTGCACACAGAAATCCCTCCCCAACAGGTAGGAGCTCAACCGCTTGGGAGCCAGTCCCCAATTGTGCTAAATGTACATAATTCTAAAATAAATTCCAATTTCTAAGCTTCAAAGAACCTAAAACTTCAGTAATTGTGCATAAAAGAAAGTAATAAATTGATGAACAAATCGAAACTAACAAAAATTCTAAAACCCAAAGTTTATTTGTTGATGATCAGTTTAGATTTCAGCAACAACAGATGTAAAGAACCCCTAATGTTTACAGTAACACATAAAGTCTTCCTCTTAACTGGATTAAACAACCAGTTGTTGGATTTCAGAAGCCGCTTCTTTTCCCAACAGGCTAAAACGTAGGGTTAAAAAGTGTGACATTCTGTAATTTATCGTCAGCTGATGTGCTTTCCTCCTCTGCTTTGCAGAGAGCAGTGGGCCAATGAATAATTGAATCTGTGGTTGTACAGCCACAAAGTGTAGCAGCGAGCTGGCTGTGATAGAGCCTGGCTGAACAAACCGAGAACAGCAGGAGTGTTTTAGCAGCCTGGCTGAAGCTCTGTGATGCCACCTCTAGTCTGGCAGCGACAGATCGCTATGTAACGAGCCTCATTAGAACGCAACTCCATCGCCACATCAAAGCCTTCTCTTTCTAAACCAGGAGTGGGATCACAATCCTTGGGATATTTCAGCACCTACTCTATCCCCAAACCTTCACATCTGCCTCTGCGGGAGCAGAAGGAGTTTTGGGGTCATTTTCAGATCCGTGCTGCTGCCGAGAAATGGAGGCAGCAATGATTATTACTGAATTATGAAAATGATCTGGAGGATGGAGAAAGGTAACTCAGAAGGATGTTTTGTTGTTATTGTTGTATTTTTTCCCCGGGCCAACTGTGTTGCACATTTCCTTGTTAAGGACATTCACTGTATAGTAAATGTCTGAGTGAGAAGGCTGTGACCTCGTTTCCATCTGATCTCCCACAAACACACACGTGCTCCTCTTCTCTACTCTACATTACTCTAACTGGAGCTCAGTTTATGCAACTGCTGCCAGACACTCCTCTGCTCTCTTTGTCTGGGTCATTTCTTGTTTCCAAAAGAAAGTTTTATGTTTGACTCTTTGTAGCATCCTTTTCTCTGTGTGTCTTTTTTCTGAGCCTAACATTCGTTATCCAGGATTTTGCAACTTGATTTTAGGTGATTTCATGCTTAGGTGCTGACCTCTGTGTTAGTCCAATAATGTGTCTGGTCACTGAACCTATTCTCACATCAAAGTGAATAATAAACTAAATTGTTACTGGGAACCACAATCTTTACGAGAACTTCTCTTAATGTCTGTACAAAAATTTCAACTCAAATGTGTAGATATAGAAGGAATGTCTGCAATCTCAGAATTTATCAAACCTTTTTGGAAATGTTTTAAATGTAACCTGTTGGTACCACTTCAGACCCCTTTTGCCTTCATAACCACCTTGAACTTCACCCTTGAAGATTCAATGAGGTGTTGTAAATGCTAAGACATTCTGGTCCAGACTGACATGACATTATCCGCTCCATCCATGAGGATGACCACCCCTTCCACCACATCCCAAAGGTTGGACTGACTCTGGAAGCTGTTGGGGTCCGGTGAACTCATGGTCATGTTCTAGAAACCAGTTAGAGATGATCTGAGCTTTGTGACATGGTGCATGATCCTGGTGGAAGTAGCATCAGAAGATGGGTCTATGTGGTCATGAAGGAATGGAGATGGTCAGCAGCAATGAAGGTGATTAGCTGATTTATTAACAATCTATTGAACAGACATACCTAAAAAAGTGGCCAGTGAGTGTGTAGCCTGTGTTGCTCTTTCACAACAGAGCTTCAATCCCTTCGTCAAAATCTCAGCAGGGTTCTCCAAAATAATGCACACTTGGTTAGTTGGAGATTGATTTTAGGTGTGTGTGTGCGTGCGTGCATGCTCAGTGTGTGTTTGTTTCATGTGATGGACCATCCAGTTCCAAACCCCTCTCTGGGCTCCAGCTTCCACTCATCTGAATAGAATAAAACAGAGTTTAAAAACCACACATTATAATCTATATTTAACACAAAACAATTGTGTGCTTTATAAAAAAATCATAATTAGATGGCACTGTTCCCCTAAAACAAAACCTCCCTCTTTCCGTGTGTTTTTTTTAAACATTGTAGCAGCTACTTGGTCCAGATGTACTTGTTGGTATTTTTAAGTCCCTTCTGTATCGTCTACAGCAGGGGTCGGCAACCCGCGGCTTTGGAGCCGCATGCGGCTCTTCCATCCATCTGATGCGGCTCTCTGTGCTTGTAAAATAATGAATGGATATTTAAATAAAAAGCTTTATATTTTACTGCATTAATTTTACATCTGTATGCCAATTCTAAATGTAAAGATTGTCTGCGTTAACCTGAAAAGTTCCAACCCGGTCTTACTGTGAGACCGGGTTGACGGGTCACGCTTGTGCGTAATCATCGGTGCTTTCTGAGCTGACGAGGATGTCAGATTCTGGGATTCTCCTCAGACGGCTCCTGGATGTGTCGCCACATTGGAGACAGGAACAAGAGCTATTCAGCCAAAGTTTCATAATCAGGGAACATTTTCTTAGTGACAAGTCTCTCTGAGAGACAGGGTTTGGAAAACACTCGCTTCAGTCGGAGGAATCTTCCTGCATGCGCTCTGGTTCTGCGACGCGCTCCAATCCCCTCTCCACATCTTTAGCTCACTGTGCACCTTATGTACGCGCTGACAGTGAGCTGCGCTGAGCAGTGTCCAGCTCAGATGTTCAGATGGGAATCTTTTCTTCAGTGATTTAGCTACATCTGCGATGTGCGAAACGAATAAAATGTCAGTTTGTCTGCATGCGTCGGGGTAATTCTTTCTATTCTTTCTCCGTCAAAATAAACGGTGAAATACGGGAACTGTCCGGTTAACACAACACAGGCTCTGCTTTTAACTGTTCTCTTTTCTTGTGAAAATAGATATAATTTAACTTGATTAACACCAGAGCCAGGCGCACTGCACCGGTATCTCCGTCACTGTAAATGAGGGAAAAACAAATTGATCGGATCCTTTTCTGACCTTCCCCACCTACAAAGTTTAATTACAACAACCAAATGTGACAGAGCCTGGATTTGTATTCTGAACAGTCTAAACATGTTTTAAAAAGAAACGTATGACAAAAGTGGCACCTGCTCAGTAAAACCACCAACAGGGTGGAAAATATCAAAATATTGTAGACAGAGACGGGCTACAACTTCTGGATCCACTTTATATAAATCGTTTTATTGATTATCGTCTTATGAAAGATAACTTTGACGTACACGAGCGACCGGTAATGAGCAGCGCTCTGCTGTCTGAGGGTAGGCCCCGCCCACAACGCCACGGCTGCTGTGGCTCCCAGTGTTTTCTTTACTGTGGGAAATGGGTAATAATGGCTCTTTGATGGGAACAGTGACATGGTCTGGGGAAGGAGTTTAACCCAGGACATTCAGAATCAATACACTCACAGGTAATAATGATCAAAAAAAGGAATTTATTAATAAACGGGAACAAAAAGCGCACTGGAGCTTCCAGTGGATGAGCAAAGCCCGTACTCAGCATTGGGCAAAGGAGATGAGGAGGAATAGGGAGGGACAGGTCGAGAGTTGGGTGAGTCGAGGTGTACACATCCAGGAGAGGGAGCATGTGGGAAGCAGAGGAGTGGAGCGACTGGACATATGGAGAACACTGGGAAGCTGCGTCCAGAAAGTTATGTGGCAAAGGTGAGTATCCTGATGAGTCACTGAATCCTGAGAAGTCTCTACTCCAGAGATGTTCCAAAATCCTGAAGAAGGCGTGAGCACAAAAAAATCCACAAAGAACAATAAGCCAAAAAACACAAGAGGCACAAAATCACTGCAACACTAGACGGCTGGAATCTACCAGGTAGTAGTAATCATCCCACGTCGAGGTGTGTTCTCCAACTCCTTAAGAACCCAGTGCCGTTGATTACTGTCACAATCTGCCCCTGCCTCCCTGACTGTGTCTCTCCCCTGCCTGATTAGTCTTTATTGTTCTCACCTGCCCCGTGTTAATCCGCCCATGTGTTCCTGATTTTCCCCTGTGTATTTATACCTCCCTTCTTGTATCAGTCTTTGTCGGATCATTGTTTGTTGTCAGCGTTGTTTTTGTTCTGTTGTTCCCGCTCTAACATTAAAACTACTTTTATTTCATCTGTGCCTGCATTCCTGCCTCCTGATCTGCTCCACCACACATGGTCCGCCGTCATCCACACCCGCAACGTGACATTCTGTTTCTAGAAAGTTTTCCATTTTGATGAAAAAAAATGCATAAAATGTCAGAGATAGAAAATATTTTACAAATCCTGTCTGTAATACCCTAATCACAAATAGTTCAATTTACAGAGCAGTTTTGGAAAAGGTCATATTTTGTCTTTTCCTCTCTAAAAGATCAGGGGTTCTTATGAGAAAAGATGTAAAAATATCAAACATTTAATGACATAGTTAAAAAAACATATTTGACTGGGTGTTGTTTGGAAGAACTGATTGGAAGGAAATGATAAAACATTCTTATTGCACTTTAATCAGAGAAACAGCTTTGGGTTCACGTGTAGAAGGTGTGTTAGTGTACAAGGTAGAAGAGATTCACAACTAAAACCTGAATCATTAGTTCAGAATGAACATTTGAATTTAAAACTTGCATTGTTAATGAAAACTTGTGATAATAAAGTGGTTTGAGGGCTGTGTGTTTAACATACCATCCCTGTAGTGGTTTGTGAACCACCCGGGCTTGATGCCTGTCAGAACCAACAGAGCAGCTGAGTTGAAATGAGGAGGTGGTGGAAAACTCACACGTGCTCTGTGCTGACTTCAGAAATACCGATTATATATTGTAGAAGGGTAAATATAGTTGCTTTTAAGCTTAATATATTACCTTTACTTATGACCAATAAGCTGTGATATTCTATATGATTATAGAATATCAACCTGCTTGGTCTTTGATTGTTTAATCAGAAGAATTAGGATTCTTTGCTTTTTCAGTAATCAAACACACTTCGTATCAATTCAGACAGTCAGGTTTATAAAAAGTAAGAAATGTATTTCTAAACAAATTTAAAATGAGACAAGTTAAATAAGACAAATGTGATGTATGATGATGCGATGGTGTGTGTTCATCAGAACCTTGTACCTAGAAGAACTGAGTTCTGGGTGTGAAAAGAATTAGGTTTGCATCAAACGATGAAGTTGTTTCTTATCAAAACGGCATCAGACGCAATCTTGCTGTGTTCTACGTACCCCTGAGGAGACTCTCTTTCGGATCCGAGATGTCGGGGGGTCGGGTGTCTAGAACGGCTGTTTCTGAATAGCTGAAGGAACCGTTTTGCTGTGTCAGCTGTAGCGTGTAGGTTTTGACAGCTTGTCAAGAGATGCGGTGGTTAGAGTTTTCGCCCGGTGGCCAGTCCGGAGTTCTGCTCAAAAACTAACGGAATCACTCAGCAAGTTTCTGTTTTTATTCTCATATTATGATTTACTTGGCCAGTCGGGACGTGCCATGTTAAGAGGTGTTAACAAACAACCCTCAGAACATCACGCCTTCTTTCAGATGGAAGGTTCTCTAATTTTTGGGTAAGAACATATCTATGTGCACAAGGGCGTCAGTTTGTTTTCAGAATTGCTGGGGACAATAACCATACACTTGAGTGGGGTTTAAAAATTGCTGGGGACAATAAAGTAGGCTAGCACAGGGGTCGGCAATCCGCGGCTCTGGAGCATCTTCCATCCATCTGATGCGGCTCTCTGTGCTTGTAAAATAATGAATGGATATTTAAATAAAAAGCTTTATATTTTACTGCATTAATTTTACATCTGTATGCCAATTCTAAATGTAAAGATTGTCTGCATAAACCTGAACAGGTCCAACCCGGTCTGCGGTGGTTGACCGGTCACGCTTGTGCGTAATCATATAGGCACTTTATGAGCTGAAGAGGATGTGAGATTCTGGGATTCTCCTCAGACGGCTCCTGGATGTGTCGCCACATTGGAGACAGGAACAAGCGTCATTCAGCCAAAGTTTCATAATCAGGGAACATTTTCTAAGTGACAAGTCTCTCTGAAAGACAGGGTTTGGAAAACACTCGCTTCAGTGGGAGGAAGCTTCCCGCATGCGCTCTGGGGTTAATCAAGTTTAATTGTTTCTCTTTGCAACAATCTTCACAGGAAGGCAAAACAGTTAAATGGCAGGTTACAGATATTTCCATTTGACTGTTTATTTTGACAGATGAACTCAAGGATGTTGCTTGGTTTGAAAGAATTACCCCGACGCACACTGATGCGCATGGATGAGCTGACATTTTAATTGTTAACGCACACGCGGAGGTAAAATATTCCCATCAGAACATCAGAGCTTTATACTGGACACTGTGTTCAGCGCGGCTCGGAGCTCCCACGGTGGACAGTGAGCTGAAGATCTGGGGTTCGCAGCGCAGTGCAGAACCACGGTGCATGCGATAAGATTTCCTCCCACTGAAACAGTCTGGAAACCCGGTCTCTCTGAGGGATGTGTCACTTGGAAAAATGTTCTTTTTATGAAATTATGAAACTTTGGCTGAACAGCGCTTGTTCCCGTCTCTATTATGGAGACGCATGACGCGTAGAGACATTTGATCACGCACAAAGTTCATGTGGAGCAGAAGCGGTCGGGCCACGGCAGGTGAAATGTTCCTAGCCTACATGAAGTGAAACTGTTTAATTGTAACATTAATATGTTACTGGACACGCTGGTCTGGTTGGTTAGACCAGTGTTTGATGTGGAAAACACACACACACACACACACACACACACACACACACACGCACACTCACACCAATTAAAATAATGCTGATAGCGTGGACTAGCAGGTGATAGTTTATGTATTTAAATGATGATCAGGCTGCTGTAAAATGTAATCTCCATCCACCTCCAGACACAATTATCCTCTATTCTTTCTCTATTTGCTCTGCTCTTGTCTGGGCTGATCAGCTGATGGTGCGCGCAGCGCGCCTAACTAGCGGCTGATGCACATTTTACGCATTTGGAGAGGTGGGCTGGAAGCTTTGCTTTTACTGGAAGATGGTCCACTTAACGCACGGGTGTAGACTACATATTAATGACAAATGAATGAAAATTAAACTGGGAGTTTTTACTTCATATTTTAGAAATAAAAATGACGGGGGAAAACATTTATGACATCTTTTTAAACTAAATTTTCTAGCGCGACCTGCCTGCTTCACTTAAGTCACTGCTTATTAAGGTCCATCCAAAATTATCTGAATAATTTAATATCATAAATATCTGAAGATTTCTACAGTAAATCTGTCTGAAATGTGGCACACAGGTACAGTGGGTGTCCCAGAGTAAGGATGTGGTGAAAGTTGTGCATCAGCTATGAAGGATGATTTTTTATGAATTTTTGAATATGCAACCAGACTGTCACGAGTTGGGCAGTTCCCTTGCAAAATGCGGTACCGTAAAGACTGTTGTAAACGCGCGATGAAATTTTCGCGGTGGATAAGATGTGGCTGGCTTGACTGCGGCTCACAAATGACGGCTCACTTGACCGTGGTCAACATTACTGTGGGAAATGGGTAATAATGGCTCTTTGATGGGAATAGGTTGCCGACCCCTGGTATAAGATCTGAGCTGGTAAAACAAAAATCCTCATCAACAGGCATTTTTAAAGTAAGTGGGGGGGACACAGCTGCCAATCACAAATTTTGCCGGGGACATGTCCCCGGCGTCCCCGGTTAAAATGACGCCTATGTATGTGCATGAAATTACTTCAACTTTATCATCTTGTCATGTGTATAAGTGTCTGGCTGACTTGCTTGTCATGTCACGTACTCTGGTTATCAGACAAATGGATCATTGCAGGACAATATTCATTTCAACCTTATTAACTTAGGCACAGAATAATAAAAACATTTCATTTAACCATATTGTTCATTTCATTTCATGGTTAATTAACTCATATGTGCTGAAAATGTTCACTTATATTCAGAGGCAGGAGGAATCCTGTAGAAACGGGAACAGTTTTATTGACAATATGTTATCATGTGTTCAGAGCTGCAGAGACCCGGACTCCAGCTGATGGAATGGCAGGATCCGGCAGATTAAAGGCAACAAATGTAGACCCCTGCCTCCATATGACCAGATAATGAAGAGGTCAAACTGTACATAAAAAACTGACCATTTCTGGACACTACAAAATCATCTGACTGAGGAGCTGCAGATTTTGCATGAATCACTTTTTCACCATATTTCTAACCAGATGGTTATGTAGCACTGAAAAAACTCAAAATAGCAGTAATATATATTCAAAGCATTTCATTCCTTGTGAATTAAAATTGATAATAAAATGCAATATTTCCCTTCCAGTGATTATCCTCTTGGCTTCCAGCAAAGAAATATGTAAATACGTAAAGGAGGATCAGAGCGAGCCCTGCAGAAGATTTCTATTCAGAAAAACCAACACGGTGCATCCAGAGACACAATATCAAACCTCAGACATGTTTGCAAATAAAGCAAGCAAAATAAAAAGGTCACCAAAGGAAACACTTTCATCCAAGTGATTAAAAACACAATCTAGATCTTCAATCAGTCATGTAGTGGAGGAGAAAGCTAAAAAGACTGTGTGAAAATTATGTGAATGCAGAAAACCTTCCTCTTGTTTTCTTGAAGCTCCCTCCTTTTCCTTTCTTTTCACCTCTGCACAAACTGACTACGTTTACATGCAGCCAATATCTGGGTTATGATCGGGTTAAGGTCGGTATTCGGGTTTCTGAGTTGATCAGAATAACCCGTTTACAAGCATAAATAGAAAGAGTTACCCCTAACTTGCATAACCCGATTTAAATGCGGACGTTGGGGTAGCGTCAGGACGTATGGACTACGTGCAGTGCAGTGTCCGCCCTGAGACTGGGAGATCAGGGGTTCGATTCCTGGTCGGGTCATACCAAAGACTTTGAAAAAATGGGACCCAATGCCTCCCTGCTTGACACTCAGCATTAAGAAGTTGGATTGGGGGTTAAGCCACCAGATAGTTCCCGAGCGCGGCTTGTCTGCAGCTCACTGCTCCCCCAGGGGATGGGTCAAATGCGGAGAATAAATTTCGCACACACACCTGTGTGTGTGACAACTAATGGGACTTTGACTTTTAATATGCATCATTTCCGGTTCTTCTTGTTCCGGTATCCGTGAAAACAACAACATGTTTCCCAGTTCGGAAGAGATAGCGACCGCGTTTTTTTGCGCTTTAGTTTCCTCGTCACCCCAAAAGTGTGGTGCTGTGCCGCGACTCGCAATGTTGCTCCCAACTTTTTGTTTACTTCCGGTGTTCAGGCGCATACAAGACGTCTCGCTACTCAAAAGACCAAGATTCCTTGCGAACAGAGCATGCGCAGAACACACGCTGTGATGGGGATATCCCGGTATGCGTTTACACGACCAAACATTCGGGTTAGAAAAGGGTTACCCCAGGTGTAGTAACCAGGTCTTTAAAAACCCGGTTATGAGCATATCTGAATTTTTGGCGGTGTTTACATGGACCTGCGGAACCGGGTTATTGTGAATATTCGGGTTTTAAAAGGGTTACTGGCTGCATGTAAACACACTCACTGTTTAATAGGTGGGTCTTTGTAGTTTAATATTGAGACTTTTTGTGCTCTACAATTTTATTTAATTAATTCTACTCTGTACTTTTTTCTCAGAAGTCTGACTTTTAATCTTGGAATTCTGACAGGAATTCTGGGAAAAAAGTCAGAATTGTCTTTCTTTTCTTTTTTTTTTTGTTTTCTTTTCAGTGGCCCTAATCCTTTTCTGTACCTCTGGTTTTACAGAGGGAACTGACCTTTGTTTAATACAAATTTTCTTTTTGTGTGGAAAATTTAACATCCAACTCTCCTGAACTTCTTCATGTTATCTATCTATCTATCTATCTATCATCTATCTATCTATCTATCTATCTATCTATCTATCTATCTATCTATCTATCTATCTATCATCTATTATCTATCTATCTATCTATCTATCTATCTATCTATCTATCTATCTATCTATCTATCTATCTATCTATCTATCTATCTATTATCTATCTATCTATCTATCTATCTATCTATCTATCTATCTATCTATCTATCTATCTATCTATCTATCTATCTATCTATCTATCTATCTATCTATCTATCTATCTATCTATCTATCATCTATTATCTATCTATCTATCTATCTATCTATCTATCTATCTATCTATCTATCTATCTATCTATCTACCTATCTATCATCTATCTATCTATCTATCTATCTATCTATCTATCTATCTATCTATCTATCTATCTGACTATCTATCTATCTATCATCTATTATCTATCTATCTATCTATCTATCTATCTATCTATCTATCTATCTATCTATCTATCTATCTATCTATCTATCTATCTATCTATCTATCTATCTATCTATCTATCTATATCAGCAGCTATCTATCTATATCAGCAGTAAAGAGTTACAGCTACATGTCACACACAAAGTTTTAATTATAATTAATGTAAATGTTTTTTCAATTCCATCAATAGGTTCAGTTCAGGAACAAACCCAGCATCCTCCTTGCCTGTTCCCAGCCAATCAGACTTCCCATCCTCGTCTGATCCAACATTTTCCTGTCACACGCCAGCTCTTTTGTCCTCTCATGCAGTCATGGACTCTTCTGGTTCTATAAATCTGTCTTCAACCAGGTCAGGAGATGCTGCTGCCCCATTTACCTCCCCCTCCCACCTATCTGTCGTTAGAAGTCAGGTAAAGAGGCAGCTGGAGAGACTGTGTAGCATTATGAAACGCATGCTCCAATTTTATTGGTTTATATCAGCAGCGCCCTCTGTACGTAGGAGGGCGCTGCTGATATAAAAGGGAGCTCTTCCGGTAAGGAAGTAGGTCTGGGAAACAGCTGGTGGCGTTTTGGTACTGCCAGCCCGTGTCCTCAGGCTGCGTTTATGGTGCGATCGGCTCTGCTTCAACCGTGGTATGTACCTAGATGACTATTGTTTAGCGCTAGGGCTACTGTGTCTCAGTCTGTGTTGTGCACTTTGCAGCTTGGGCATTTTGGTCAGTGTTGGGTGTGATGTCATCGCTTGCCTACTGAATCCTCGTTGCTTCTGGGCAGAGAGTTCCCTTCTGTTCAGGCGTTACTAGCGGGAGAACCGGTAGGTGTGTGCTGCGCCGTCCCCACACTTGGCCATTTGTTTGTTGGGTAACTTTCTGCCTCTTCCCTGTCCTTTTAGATTCCTCCGTGGTCCGGCCGGAGGCGCCGCTGTTTCGTCTTGTTTCTTTTTACCACATTTTAAATCAGCTGGTTGAAGGAAGTTCCCCTGGCTCCTGGCTGGAGTCCAGGAGGAAGAACAGCTGATCAACATCGTACAGATTTTATACAGTTCTGTTTTTAATTTTGTTTTCTTTGTGCAGGCTGAGGCAGGAGGTGTGGGGTGGGGCCTCGGAGGTGGTGGTCCCGTGTGCGAGTGTGGTGGTGCTGGGTTCTCACATTGGTATGAATGTTCACTGCCAGGGGTGAATCTTTTAAATTTTCTTATTTTTTGCTGGTTGGGGCTTCTCTGCCCCGAGTCACGTGCCTCCATCATTAGCCTCAGTCCTGCTTGTCAACATGTTTTTGTTTGGTTTAAATTCATTGGTTCTGTTCCTGTTGTCATTAATTTTAGCATTTTTATGATATTTTACATGGCCAGTTTTTAAAATGTCTTTTAAAATGTTTCTTAAGTAAAATAAATTCATTGTAACTTCTGAAACCACGTCTGCTGTCAAGTGGAATGAATCTATATGCTTTAATTCCTTGGGTGAAATTCCCAAGGTGGCGTTGTTAACGAAATTGCACTAGAGCAGATACAATTGCCATCCTTGGCGTCAACAGGTCATAGACCACTCCCGTATTGCCACAACTGAACAGGAACAAGGCTGCAGGTCCAGATGGTGTCAGCCCCAGGGTACTGAAGGCCTGTGCAGAGCAGCTCTGTGGGATTCTGCAGCACCTCTTCAACCTCAGCCTGGCCCAGGAGAAGGTTCCAGTGCTGTGGAAGACATCCTGCCTTGTTCCAGTTCCAAAGAAAACTCACCCATCTGTCAATGACGACTACAGACCGGTTGCCCTGACATCCCACATCATGAAGGTTCTGGAGACTCCTGTTGGCCCACCTGAATAAGCAAACTAGGGCATATCAGGACCCACTGCAGTTTGCTTATCGCCATGGAGTTGGAGTTGAAGATGCCATCATGCAGCTGCTTCAACCAATCCACTGTCATCTGGACAAAGCAGGCAGCACTGTCAGGGTCATGTTCCTTGATTTCTCCAGTGCATTTAACACAATCCAGCCTGATGTACTTTGCCAGAAACTCCAGAAGACACAGGTGGGGGCCTCAACTATCGCCTGGATTAAAGACTACCTGACAAACAGACCACAGTTTGTGAGGCTGAAGAACTGCACATCAAACCAGGCGATCAGTTACATTGGAGCACCACAGGGGACTGTACTATCACCATTCCTTTTCACCGTGTACACCTCAGACTTCCAGTACAAATCAGAGACCTGTCATCTACAGAAATACTCAGATGACTCTGCAGTGGTCGGGTTTATCAGAGATGGGCAGGAAGCTGAGTACAGAGAGCTGGTGGAGAGCTTTGTGGCATGGTGTGGAAACAATCAGCTGACCTTGAATGTGAACAAAACAAAGGAGATGATTTTAGACTTCAGAAGAAACAGGGTGAAGTCAAACACTGTTTCCATCATGGGAGAAGAAGTGGAGGTGGTTGAGGAACACAAAGACCTTGGCGTTCACCTGGACAACAGACTGGACTGGAGAAAGAACAGCCAAGCCATTTACAAGAAGGGACAGAGCAGACTGCACTTCTTGAGGACGCTTAGGTCCTTCAATGTCTGTAGCAAGATGCTGCAGATCTTCTACAAGTCTGTTGTTGAGAGTGTAATCTCTTCAGCCATCGTCTGTTGGGGTAGCAGCATCAGAAGCAGGGACCTGAAAAGGCTCAACAGCCTAATAAAAAAGGCTGGTTCTGTTCTGGGGACGACTGTGGAACCACTGGAGGAGATAATGCAAAGAAGGATTCTCCAGAGAATCAAGAGAATTATGGACAACCCTGAGCATTCTCTTCACAAGACTGTCCGACAACGGAAGAGTGTCCAGTCAGAGGCTTCTTCAGTTTCACTGCAACACTGACCGCTACTGGAGATCCTTCCTGCCAACAGCCATTGTAATATACAATAACTCTTTGATTACTTGATTATTATTATTATTCTGAGTTACTACAGCAATCAATTTCCCTCTGGGATTAATAAAGTATTTTTGAATTGAATTGAATTGAATCTAGGTGTGGGCAATATCATGTTGTAGCGTATTACTACATACTAGAATCAACACAGTTTGCTGTCAGTTGTTAATTCTGAGAATGATCAAGCACATTAGTATTGAGCTTATATCATGCATAAATATCCAAGATACTTATATAATCGATAGAAGTTCATCCACCAACCTACTTAGTCTATTTTTAATCCAAAGATTAATGTTTAATTTAAGATAAATAAATTTAATAGCAAAAGTTTATTTTTGAATCAGAAGTTAGGGATCTTTGCTTTTACAATAACCAGAAATATTTCATACCTTTCTGTGTTTCATTTCAAAGAATGAGCCAAAGTTTGAAAATGAAGAATTTATTACTAACAATTTTAAACATGACGATTTGAAATGACAATTAAAAATGACAAGTTACCAGCTTTGATATTAAACTTGGTTTAAAAGCTTTACCTGTGTCTGGATGGAAAGCTAAAATGAAATGAGAGCTTGGATGCGTGAATGGATTCTCAGGAGGTTTCTTTGAGAGAGAGAAGCACGTTCTGGGTTGGAAATGATGGTTTTGTACTTGGAGACGTTAACAAAGCAAATCTGAGCCAGGAGCTTCCCAAATATAAACAGTATATCAAATGTCCAACCAGAGAGGAGAAAACCCTGGACCACTGTTACAGCACAGTAACAGGAGACTATCATGCAGTGGCGCGAGCTGCGCTTGGACTCTCTGACCACGTGACAATCCATCTGATCCCAGCTTACAAACAAAGGCTAAAACTCTCCAAGCCGGTTGTGAAGTCAACAAGACAGTGGAACACAGATGCCGCAGATGAGCTTCGCGCATGCTTTGAGACCACAGACTGGGAGGTAATGAAGGCCACCTCAGACAGTTTAGATGAGTTCACACTTCTGTCAGGACAGCATCATACCATCACACACCAGGGTGAGTTATAACAATGACAAAGCCTGGTTTACCCCTAAACTCAAACAGCTGTGGTAAGAAAAGAGAGATGCATTTAAAAGGGGGGACAAGGACTCCGACAGAGACACTAAATACAGATTCAGCAAATAATTGGTCAAAGCAAAACACCAGCATCATGACAAAATGCAGCAGCAAATCTCTGAAAACGACCCAACCTCTGTGTGGAAAAGTTTCAGGAACATCACCAACTACTAACCCAGAACCCCCGCCTCCACTGATAATCTGCTCTTGGCAAGCAACCTAAACAATTTCTATTGTCGGTTTGATGAGCCATCAGGCAGGCCTCACTCCTCATCCAGCCCCAACAATAGAGACATTGGTCAGCCACTCCCCACTACAGAGCCATCACCATCACTGTGGAATTTACCTTCATCACCCTCCCCCTCACTCCCCACCCATGAGGTCTTCACATCACACACCTCCACCACAAACCTACACATTCATGAAGCAGATGTAAAGAAGCAGTTCAGGTCTCTTAACACACGAAAAGCCCCGGGCCCTGATGGCGTTGCTCCTGCCGCTCTAAAGCACTGTGCTGAAGAGCTGGCCCCAGTTTCTTAACCTCTTTATCCAGGTAAAGGGAAGTTTATTAAGACATTAAGTAAGTTGGGGGAAAAAAACAACAACAATAAAACATTTTTATTCAAAGCTGTCTCAGGGCCCCTCCCTGCAGTGGGCCCTGGGTAAACGGTACCCTTCCCCCCCCCAGTCCGACGCCCCTGCCTCCAAGCATGAGTATGTCAAACTAATTAAGTTTGCTGACGACACCACCATCATTGGACTCATCTCTAATGGGAATGAGTCCGCTTACAGAATGGAGGCTGAACGGCTGGTGTCCTGGTGCAGCCACAACAACCTGGTGCTAAACACCCAGAAGACAGCGGACTGTTGTCGTGGACTTTAGGAACCCCCCCAAACCTGTCTGACACTCCCATCACGATGGTGGACTCATGTCGCTTCCTGGGCACCACCATCACCCAGGACCTCAAATGGGAGCCCACCATCACCACCATCAGAAAAAAGCCCAGCAGAGGATGTACTTCCTGAGACAGTTGAAGAAATTCAACCTATCACCACAGTCAATGAGGCATTTCTACACCGCTATCATCGAGTCCATCCTCACCTCCTCCATCACCATGTGGTGTGCTGGAGCTACCACCGGGGACAAGAAGAGGCAGCAGCGTGCCGTGCGCTCTGCAGAGAGGGTCATTGGCTGCGGGCTCCCCTCCATTCAAGATCTGTACACCTCTAGGACATTGAGGCGTGCAGGTCGGATAATAGCTGACTCGTGTTCCCCTGGACACAGTCTCTTTGACTTGCTCCCATCTGGCAGAAGGCTCAGATCCATTCGGACCGGAACCTCTCGCCACAAAAACAGTTTCTTCCCCTCTGCAGTTGGACTTTTGAATGAAAATCATAGGGCAGCCCACTCAAGTTGATTGGTCCCAGTCACGTGACCCGATGCTGTGTTTGAAACATTCAGCAAACACTCAGATTAGTACCTACATGGGGTAGATAGCTGCTTCTCTAATTCTTGCCAATTTTTACATTAATAACTTTATCATGAGTGTTTTATTAGTTCTTATATTTGCTTATCTCTTAATTATTTTTTTTCTATCTTACCTTCTGCACCAAAATACCGCAGCAATTTCCTAATGTTGTGACTTGGCACACATATGGCAATAAAAATTTCTGATTCTGATTCTGAACTATTGTTACTTAGAGAAACAGCATCTGTCGAAAGTGTCTACCTCACCCGGTTTCAGGAGACCCCTTTTTGGATCCGAGATGTCAGGTGGAGATGATTTTCTCTGGGCACGAGGATGGTAGAAGGACCTCAATGCGACCAAATCAGTCCTGGGATGCCTCCGTGGGTCACACGACTGATGACACTATTTGCATCTCAAAATCAATAACTCTGAAGGAGTTTGCATCAGCTGGTTATCGTGCGTTTACTCAAAGCTATTCTATCAGCGTGACAGAACAGCAGGTGGAGGCTTCAGGGCGGCCATTCCCTTATCCTCAGTGATGGTGGTTGGTTCACGAACTGAAGCTAGAGCTGCTGGAAAGTTAGTTTTACAAACCCCTCAGAACACGCCCACTCTCAGAGCAAGAAAGCTTTGGTCATGAGTCAAAGACGTGATGGCAGATTACCTTTTACTCTGGATAAGCTCTGTGTTTGATGGATAAAGTGGAAGTTGACCTTCTGGTTACTGAACACCATAACCGATTATCAGCCTTAATCATAATTGTACCCAAAGCATAATAATTCATTTCAGTAATTAAAATACATTTACTGAACCAAGAATTATCTATGATGATTATAATAACAGTAATAAAGTCAACGAGTTTATTAAAATTTTTATTTAAATTATTATTGTGAAACTTGACGTGTCCTTCTTCTGGGACGGAACAGCAGCAGATAAGGATGATATATTCAGCAGACAAGGGTGATATTCAGCCGCCATCATGACTCCTGGATTAATCTGTGGATTAAAAGTTACAGTCTTACCCAGCTTGACCTCGCTGGGAAAATGTGACCACTGTCACAAATTCGAGGACCTTCGTGACGCTACAATGTCATTAATAATATTACTAGTTATTTCTTGCTAAGACAAAAATATCATGTTAAACTAACTTCATGATGTAGTTGCATCCATCAAACAGGATTATGTTCATGTGGGTCATTAGCATGAAGTTATTGAAGTTATCAAAGCAAACATGGCTGGAATCAGTTTTACCTGTAATCTGTGTCTCTAAGTGTGTGTGCTGCTGTAATGAGTGAATGTCCTCACTGCGGGACTAATAACATTTACTCTATTCTATTATATGCATTCATATCAGCCAGTAGGAAAAAAAAACATTTGAGGAATTTTGGCCTTTCCGGGCTTCCATACCAGTAACCTGGTTATGGAGGGGGGATTTGTCTTACAAACAGGAAAAACACACTGGTGAAGCGGTGAATTAAAGCATTAGGATTCCTAATGTTTTAATTCACAGCATCACCAACTAATGTAGGAGAGGGAACATGTGAGTGAGTCACCACAGTAGGAAGCCGAGCTTGCTGTGAGCGAGGATCTGTAGCTGTTGAGTGAAAACAAAAGAAAAACATTAAAACGTCAAGATAATGTTAACATAAACAGTTTATTTACCTGCTGGAGCAGAGTAAGATGATAGCAGCTCATTTAGAATGTTGTCAGTGTTATTATTATCATTCTGTCACTCTGCATTTAGTGAAGTAGCTTCAGGTTTAGAGCTCGTTCTTTCTACCATGCTGCTTTCTCTGTTTACATCTCACCCACTGTTACGTGCCGTGCCCCTTGTCGGCCACAAGATGGCCTTGCCTGTCTCCCAGTGCCCAGCTGTCTATAATCAGCAGTAATCACTTGGCAGCTGTTAAAGGCTGCTGCCGACCACCAGTTAATTGAAAAGGTCCAAGGGTAGAGTAGACTGGAAACAGTTTATTCTATTCTCTTCTCCTCAGTTCGTTTTTTTGGTACAACTCGGTTCGCTCACTAGACTTCTGTTTATTTTCACTTGGATTACGGATTTTGACCATTTGGCTTATAGAATTCGGACCGGCTTTATACTTTTGACCTCGGATCTCCCCTTGTGTATTTCTATATTTAATATTCTCGGTTTTCTTCCCACCCCCTTCTGGGGTGGCGTTTTTTGTTATCTCATTTTTGTATATATCTCCTTTGGTTTTGTATATAGTAATGTTTTTAGGTTCTCTGTACATATTTGGTTCGTTTTGTAAAAAAAATCCTTTATTTTTAAGCGACACAGCACTCAGTTTATTATTTATCCCACACACTAATTTTATTACTCCCCTCCTCATCTCTCCTAGAGAGCCGGGGACGTAATAATCTGGGGGCTCGTCCGGGATTTTCCTTATTTACCATCTTATCCTGACATTTTCAAGTGTGTGTCAAATATTTAACATTGTGTTTGTGTCCCTTAGAGGCGGAGCATGTCAATGTTTGACCTACCTGCATTTGTAGCGGCTCCTTCGCTCCGGCAGCTGGAGAGTTGACGCAAAACCGACCTGCAGCAGATTGCCGTCCACTTCAGTCTCCCCCTTCCGAAGCAGCTCACCAAGGCTGATCTTCGAAAATTGTTGGTGGATTATCTGGAAACACAGGAACTCCTCCCTCCGTCATCTACTCCTGATGTGTCTCCGCCGCCCTCGGATGAGGAAGAGGGCCAGCTCATCCAGAAGAGGCAGACTCTCGCCTCAGCTCCGCCCTCCTCAGCTGACCGTTCGCCTCCAGCTTCTGTCTCGTCTGGAGCTAGTCCTCCTAGCTCACCATTAATCGGAGCTCGGATAAAGCTACGCTTGGCTCACCTGAAGATCCAGGCAGAGGAGAGAGCTCATGAGCGACGCCATGAACTGTATATGAAGCGTATGGACACCGAGGTTCGCCTCCAGGAGCTCGAGCTACAATTAGCCAATGTGAAGGCTACTTCCTCTGTGAGCTAACCTTTTGCCGCTGATCACCCAGCGGCCTCGTCTCCGTCTCAGCCTGGACTCTCCCGAGACGCCATGTCTCATACGGCTGCTACATCGTTGCCGCCCGCCTTCGACATCTCCAAATGTGTTGCCCTGCTTCCGCCCTTCCGAAAGACTGACATGGATGGTTTTTTTTCTCTTTTTGAGCGAATTGCAGTGACCCTCCAGTGGTCTCGTGAGGTGTGGTCACTGCTCTTGCAATGTAGGCTCACAGGTAAGGCCCTTCAGGCTGTTTCGGCTCTGTCTCTAACGGACAGTTCTGAGTATGAGTGTGTAACAACTGCCATGTTAAACGCGTATGAACTCGTTCCTGAGGCTTATCGTCAGCGTTTTCGCTCCGAAAAACCTCGGTCTAAACAGACTTATGTGGAGTATGCTCATGAGAAATCCGCACTCTTTGAAAAATGGTGTTCGGCTTCAGGGGTAGACTCCTTAGCTGACCTCAAAGAGCTCATTATGGTGGAGGAGTTTAAAAGACACGTGCCTGAGAAGCTCGTTATGTATTTGAATGAACAAAAGGTTTCCACTCTCTCTGCTGCAGCCCTGTTAGCAGATGAGTTCTCGCTAATACATCGGGCTTGGGAGTCATGAGCTGACCCCGGTTGGCGTAGGAGACCTTTTGCTACCTCCTCATACCCTTGAGACCTTCCAGAGTGTTTTTATTGTCATGAAAGAGGTCATGTGATCTGTGATTGCTTTCATCTCCAGCGGAAAAATGGGAGGAGTGGAAACCCACCTCTGACAAAGCCCATAGCTGCTTGTGCTAAGAGCTCACACAGTGTAGATAAATGTGAAGCCCCTCTCTCGAGTTTTAAGCCGTTTTTGTCTACTGGAGTGGTGTCTCTGATTGGCGATGATATTAACCAGGAAGTGGTGATTTTAAGAGACACCGGAGCTTCTCAAACCCTGATAAAATGGAATGTGTTACAGTTTTCTGTCACCAGCCAGTCTGGTTATTCTGTGTTGTTGCGGGGAATTGAAATGGGTTCAGCTCCGGCGGAGGGGCATTATATTCACCTCACTTGTCCCTTGATTTCTGGTGTCCTAAAAGTAGCTATTCTAGATGAGCTGCCCACTCAAGGAGTAGACTTGATTTTAGGAAATGACGCTGCTGGTGGATTAGTCTTACCTCCTCCTGAGCTTATATCCCCACCTGAAATCTGTGTTAACTCAGATTTACTGCCTGCCTGTGTCTTAACCCGTGCTCAGCATAAGAAAGACTCAGAGATCTCTCTTGGTGATTCAGTGTTGTTCCCGCTGTTGGCTGATGACGTCACCCAACCAGGTCCGGCTGTAAAAACGCCTGATCTGGCCTACAAAGGACTTCTAACGGATTATCCCATCTCCTGTAAGACCTTGGCTGAAGCACAAAAAGCAGATGAATCTCTGAAACCCTATTTTGCACTAGTTGATGTGGCTCCGACGTCCCCTGAAGGTCAGGTTTCGTATGTGGTTGAAGGTGATATTTTGTGTTTTGCTTCTGGACTCCGGCATCCAAAAAGGGTTCAGAGTGGGCCCAAGTTAGCCAGATTGTGGTGCCTGAAATTTTTAGAAATTATATTCTCTCGTTGGCTCATGAGTGTGAGTGGGCGGGACATTTAGGTATAAATAAAACCTACCTGGCCATACTGCGCCACTTCTTCTGGCCAGGTCTGAAACGACACGTTTCGGACTTTTGTCGTAGCTGTGATACTTGTCAGGTCGTAGGAAACCCAAATCAAACTATTCGACCAGTTCCGTTACACCCGACTCCTGTGGTTTCAAACCCCTTTGACCACATTGTCATAGACTGTGTGGGTCCTCTTCCTCCCTCTAAGTCAGGCCGTAAATATTTACCATCATGTGTTTGGCCACTCATTTTCCCCAAGCTTTTCCTTTGTCCTCCATCACTACCAAAAACGTGATAAGAGCTCTAACAGGATTCTTCTGTTTTCGGGTTGCCCACCATCATACAATCGGACCAAGGGACCAACTTCACCTCTCGGGTCTTTGTTCAGGTAACAAAAACCCTGAACATAAAGCATGTCACTTCATCTAGTTATCACTCTGAAAGTCAGGGTGTCCTCGAGAGGTGGCATCAGACGCTAAAGACCTTGCTCAGAAAACATTGTTTCTCCTCCGGTCGTTCATGGGATGAAGGTCTTCCGTTTGTGTTGTTAGCTGCTAGGGATGCGGTGCAGGATTCCACCGGTTTTAGCCCAAATCAGCTGGTGTTCGGTCATGCCCCTAGGGGCCCCTTGAAGACTCTGAAAGAACAATTTGTTTAGACAGTTCCGTCTGTTACTACTAGTTTTCCGTCCTATGTGAGCTCTTTCCAGAAAAGACTCCCGGCAGCTAATCAGTTAGCACAACAATACCTCAGACTTGCTAAGGCCTCCATGAAGAGGCGTTTTGACAGAAAGTCTAGCTCCCGTGTTCTACAAATAGGAGATCAAGTACTACTCCTAAGTCCTACTGTTGGTTCCTCTCTGTCTCCTAAGTTTGAGGGTCCCTTCGAAATGTTGTCCAAACTGGATGAACATAATTATGTCATAAAAACCCCTCTGATGCGTAGAAAGACCAAAGTGTGCCACATCAACAGGCTTAAGTTATTTTGTAGTAGAGACACGAAACCGTCTATGTCGGGTGTTGTAGCCACCGCTGTTTTGCAGCCACCCGATCTAGAAATGCCCTCTCCTCCTCTTGCCATGGGTCCTCCTGTTACTCCTTGTCTGAGAAATTCGGAAACTCTTAAGAATCTTTCCCACAGTTTAGAACATCTCTCTCCAGCACAACAGGTAGAAGTACAAGAACTAATCCACTCATTTCCTGAGTTATTTTCAGATATTCCTTCCCAGACTCATCTCATTACCCACGACATCACCCTTTCTGACCCTACGCCTGTACGGATGCACCCCTACAGCGCCAGTCCTCATAAGCGTGAGCTGATGAAGCAGGAGGTAAATTACTTACTCATGAACGGCCTAGCAAAACCAAGCACCAGCTCATGGAGTTTGCCCTGCTTGTTGGAGAATAAACCTGATGGCACTTATAGATTTGCCACAGATTACCGTAAGTTAAACGCTGCCACTGTTCCTGACTCGTTCCTGTTACCTAGGATTGACGACTGTGTCGATAGTGTGGGAGCAGCGACTTTTGTTTCTAGACTGGACCTTTTAAAAGGATAATGGTAGGTCCCTTTAACCCCGTTTGCCTCTAAGGTCTCAGCGTTTGTAACTCCGGATAATCTCCTGCAGTACACTGTGTTGCCCTTTGGCATGAGAAACGCTCCGGCTACCTTTCAGAGGCTCGTAAATCAGGTATTGGGTGATGTACCAAATTGAAGTGCTTACCTGGATGACATAGTCATTTATATGTCGTCGTGGGATCATCACATCCAGACTCTTCAGAAAGTATTCGATCGTCTGAAATTTGCGAATCTCACTCTGAACCTAGCTAAGTGTGAGTTTGTTAAAGCTATGGTCCGCTACCTAGGCAAGGAAGTGGGTCATGGTAAAGTAAGGGCTTTATCCGAGAAAATCCAAGCCATGGTCTCTTTTCCACCTCCAAACACCCGCCGTGAGCTCCGATGGTTTCTCGGCATGGCTGGGTTCTATAGGTGTTTTAGCCACAACTTCTCGGTAGTGGCTAAACACCTTACTGATATGTTGAGCACTCGTGTCCCTTTTGCTTGGACCACGGAATGCCAAAACGCATTTATGTCTCTGCAAAAATTACTTTGTTGTGCTCCTGTTCTAGTTTCTCCAGATCTCTCCCGACCTTTCAAGCTGGAGGTTGACGCTAGTCAAGCGGGGGCTGGAGCTGTCCTCCTTCAGGAGGATGTCGATGGACTTGATCACTCCGTGTGCTACTTTTCCAGGAAGTTCAATCCCGCTCAACAAAACTACTCTACAATAGAAAAGGAAACCATAGCACTCATCTGGGCTCTGCAACATTTTCATGTTTATGTTGGGAACAGTAAAACTGCCATTCTTGTCTTTACAGATCACAACCTCCTTGTGTTCCTCTCTCGGATGTATAACAGCAACCAGCGGCTGATGCGGTGGGCCCTCCTGCTCCAGGAGTTCAACCTGGAGATTTGGCACAAGAGGGGAGCAGAAAACATCATCGCTGACACGTTGTCACGTAGTTTCAATCATGAGGCTCCCTTGTAGGTTTTGTTTTCAGATGTCGGATCCTCCTGAAAGGCTAGTGTTGTTAGCGCAAGCTGACATCTCGGGAACACTCTGCAGCGCTGTGGATCAGCGCCGCGTGATTATTTGTGTTTAATCTGCCCGCCTTCTGTGATCCCGGGGTAGTTAGTTAGTTCCTTTTGTGTGTGTTAGATGGCGGGAGACCTCGTATTTGTTTTTGGATAAATGTTGGCCCTTTTTGAGACCCCCATTTATTTTCTTAAGTGGGGGGGTGTTACGTGCCGTGCCCCTTGTCAGCCACAAGATGGCCTCGCCTGTCTTCCAGTGCCCAGCTGTCTATAATCAGCATTAATCACTGGGCAGCTGTTAAAGGCTGCTCCCAGTCACCAGTTAATTGAAAAGGTCCAAGGGTAAAGTAGACTGGAAACAGTTTATTCTATTCTCTTCTCCTCAGTTCGTTTTTTGGTATAACTCGGTTCGCTCACTAGACTTTGGTGTATTCTCACTTGGATTACGGATTTGGATTTAGGATTTTGACCATTTGGCTTATAGACTTCGGACCGGCTTTAGACTTTTGACCTGAGATCTCCCCTTGTGTATTTCTATATTTAAAATTCTCGGTTTTCTTCCCACCCCCATCTGGGGTGGCGTTTTTCGTTATCTCGTTTTTGTATATATCTCCTTTGGTTTTGTTTATAGTAATGTTTTTAGGTTCTCTGTACATATTCGGTTCGTTTTGTAATAAAATCCTTTATTTTCATGCAACACAGCACTCAGTTTATTATTTATCCCACACACTAATTTTATTACTCCCCTCCTCATCTCTCCTAGAGAGCCGGGAACGTAATACCCACTGAGACTCACGACATAGTGCTCTTGCGCATGCGCTGCTGTCAATCTTGGGAAATCACCCCTGAGTCGGTTGAGGTTGGGGCGTGGGGGCTTGGGGTGTGGGGGCAGTGGGCCCTGTGTGGGGACCTGGGTGGGGCCTTGGGGATGGGGTCCTGACTTGTATGCTGCCAGGAAGAAGGCAGCAACAAATGGCAGTGCATGGCCCAGGCTCAGGGGCCTCAGTTGGACCTTGGCTCCTCTGCTGTCCCATCACAGGGAAGGGGTATGTCCAGGAGGGGGAGGACCCAAACTTACCGGATGTCTAAGGTCTTATATCTTGTGGAAGTTGTGCAAATGCAGGTATGGGAGTAGATATTCTGCTGGGGTGGGGCTGGATTGGTGCCCATGGACTCTGTGAGGCTCTGCGATGCTGCTGATTTGGGCCCTGGCAAGATGGGCTGGGCTCTCCATGCCCTGGGGGGCATTTTGGGAACAGAGGTGCCTATTAGTGCCAGTGGGGGAGCTGGCTCCCTGGAGGGCTTAGGCCGACCACCCATTCCTCCCCATTCCCATACATTTTTCTCCTCCTGCTCCCTCACATCATCACACAAACCTGCACATAGGACCTTGGGGGGTGGGCAAGTCAGGGGTGCAGGTATGGATCCCATTTCTGCATTCCTGTGGCAGCCTGTCCCCCAATTTTATTTGCACATTAAACACTTCCACCAATGACATTCCATGCAAACACACACTTAGGGCCTTTGGAGTGAGCACATTCAACGGCCTTTGGCAAGGGGATCTTTCAGCCTCATCGCAAGTGCCGGTGCCCACTTCCAATTTTAAAATGCACTTAGACACAGAGGGCTCTGGGGGGAAGTGAGGTTGTGTAGTTGCATCAGCTGGCATAGGCCAGACGATGCCCGCACTGCCCGCTCACCACAGCCATAGAATACAGCTCATCAACACGCATGAACACTGTATTGGAGCAGGCGGAGGGAGAGTAGGCGTCTTAGCACAACTCTGTTGTTGCTTGGCTTCCTGGAGCTGGAGGCTAGGAGGTAGTGCTGGCCATCTGGCTGGGATCTGGGGTGGTGGGATGCTTTGCTCAGCATTGAGTGGGGGAGCCTGCTCATCAGCACCCCCAGCAGAATGATAAATGATAAATGATCCGCACTTGTATAGCACCTCTCAGAGTAAGGACTCCAAAGCGCTTTACACTACAGTGTATCATTCATCCATTCACACATACATTCACACACTGATGGTGATTAGCTACATGTACGATGTAGCCGCAGCTGCCCTGGGGCGCCCTGACAGAGACGAGGCTGCCGAGCACAGGCGCCACCGGTCCCTTCGACCACCACCAGCAGGCAAGGTGGGTTAAGTGTCTCGCGCAAGGACACAACAGCAGAATTCTCTGTCCGGAGCCAGGATCGAACCTGCAACCTTCCGATTACTGGACAACCCGCTCAACCTGTTGAGCTACTGCTCAAACTGTGGGAACCGGTGATGGTTGTACCCCTTGTGCAACAGTCCCGGGACCAGAGTGAATAGGCTGTGTATGGGGAGCGTGAGTGGGTGTCTATTATTTATTTTTGTAAGTCTTAGGTTGTATGTGTATGTGTGTGCATGAGGGAGGGAGTGTGTGACTGTGTCTGTGTATGACTGTATATGTCAGGTGGGGTCTTGGACTCATCCCATCTCCACAGACTTCTTGTGCTACTACACATCTTCGCCTACCCTCCCCTTGCCACATTTGGTGTGGAGTGTGGTGCCTTGGTCTGCCTGAGTGTTCGCAGCTCCCGGGTCAGGAGGTTTAAGATTTTTGGAGTCTGCCTGATTAATCCCAGTGGCAGCTTGGTGGGATCTGAGTCCCTGGGCTCTGTTGGGTCCCTGGCGGGGCTTGTTAGGGCTTGGCCGGCTTAGGGGTGGGAGGCTGTGGGCGGGCCTGTGGGCTTGCCGCTGATATCTCCCGGGACTTTGCCGGCTGCTGGTTGTGGCCACCCGGGGCAATCATCTGCACCTCTCGAGAGGGGGCAGGGGCTTTTCTGGTTACAGTCTTCCTGGGGTCCCTGCACTCTGGGACAGCTCCTGGATCTCTGGGACTTGGAGCTACCTCCATCTCCTACACATCTTTAGGGGGCAGATTTGTGGCCCCTCACACTCTCTATTGGACACTCCTATAGAAAAACCTTAAATATAAAGGTGCGTGAACGCACACAGGTGCTCACATGGTGCTCTCATAAGTATGGACATGGGCATGGGAGGAGATCTATGCACATGTCAAAAGGTCTGTGGGGTGGTAAAGTAGAGGCATTATCCTTGCTGAAGACCTGCTGGAGGTCGTGGTATTCGGGGGGAACTCTGGACAAGTCGAGAGGCTCTGGGGTCTTGGCCTTGGGGTTGAGTATAGGAATCGAAGGATTATCATCCATTATATAGGATGATAAACAGTTAGACAAACAAAAACAGCTCCAGTTACTGATACTCCCTGCTCTCCAGTCGATCTGCGGGTTGTGCTTGGTTAGCCATTCGTGCCCCAAAACAACAGGTGATTGTGGGGAAGGAAAGACAAAAAAAGAGAGTACCTCATGGTGGTTTCCGGATACCCGTAGGTTAACTGGAACCGTCTGGTGGGTTATGGTGGTCAGAGAACAGCCGTCCAGGGAGGACGCATGAAGGGGTGTAGTGAGAGGTACCGTGGGGATCTCCAGCTGTTGTACCACAGCCAGATCCAGAATATTGCGCTCGCATCCGGAGTCCACCAAGGCGACTGCAGAGAAGGTTTGATTATTAAATGAGACCGAACAGTTCACAGAGCACAGGGATCTTGGATTTGTGGTGCCACCCACCAGTAACCCTGGACCTACGGGTGGGTGTGATCTTTTGGCTGGACAGTGCAGTGTGAAATCATGTGACCCACTTGACCAAAGTAGAGACAAAGGCCAGCCGTCCTCCGCCTCAGTTTCTCCTCAGGAGTAAGTTGAGCCCTTCCCAGCTGCATGGGTTCAGGTTGCGACAATAGTGCCATTGGGGTGCGGGAGGACATTTCAGGGGCGGAGATGGAAGGCAGATGCCGTGAAACCCTTCGTCTGTCCTTGAGGCATCTCTCGATGCGTGAGGCCAAGGAGATGAGACTTTCAAGGTTCTCAGAATCTGGACAGAAGGCTAACTGATCCTGAAGATCATCTGATAGGGCTTGAGAAAAAGCGGCTCGGAGTGACGCGTCATCTAGTGTAGAAATGGAAGCTAAGGTTCTAAATTCTATGGCGAAGTTTAATACTGTTGATCTCCCCTGGCGTAAACTCCAGATCTTTCTTGCTATTTCCGCAGGGTTGTCGGGTGTATCAAATATCTGAGAGAATTCTGACAGAAACTCATGGAGAGAACCGAGTAGAAAACCAGGCTGGCGACTTCTAGCCTCAGCCCACAATAACGCTTTCCCACGTAACAATCCCACAATAAACAAGATCTTTATAGGATCACAGGAAAACATGTCAGGAGATCGTTTAAATGCCAAATCACATAGCAAAAGAAAACTACGACATCTGCCAGGCTCACCTGAGAAGGTGTCCGGTGTGGGCGAATAGGAAACCCGGAAATGACCTGGTGCCGGTGGAACCAGAAGAGACGGAGCAGGTGGAGGGGAGGAAATGGATGAGGCTGCTGCGCCGAGTTGAGCCCGCAGCTGCCGGTTTTCGGCGTCGAGGTGAATTAACCGTTGATTAGTGAGATTCAACTGTTCGATCACGGACTGTATGGATTTTTCGTGCTGGGTTAATATGGATACTAATGTCGGAGGAAGTGATTCCATCATGGGATCGGAAGTTTTATGGCCGGTTGATTCTGTCATGCTGGGCTGAAGTTTCTTAACCCACATGAAAGAATCACACATGGATACGGTAAGTGATGATATAAATGTCTTTATTATGAAGGAAAAAAGAAACCAAAGAATAATAAATTAGAGCGCTGATCCAAAGGGACAGGAAAACAGGACAACTCCATCTATAAGAAAAAACACAATGGTGTGAGTGGCAGAAACCGAGAACCAGGAAAGTATAAGATACGAGGAACGGGCTTACTGAGTTGAGCAGGGTACGAGCTGGAGGGAGAGGCAAGTCAGGCTAATGCAGGGTGGAGGTTGTCGAAGGAGAAGGGTTGGATCCAGGAAGGCAGGTGAGCGGTGGAGAGCGGAGACCAGAGAACTGAACAATGCCGAGATGAAAAACACACACCTCAGGCAGGCGGAGAGTATCCAGGACTGGGGCAGACAAAAACGCAGATCAGGTTAGAACAGACAAACTAATTTTCGGGTATCTCTGATTCAGGACAGGACTGGACAGGATCTACCCAACAGTCGAGTATCAACCGGCGTTGAGGTGTGGGAAGCGCTGTTCCTTAAATCCTCTGGCCAAGGTGGAGTTAATTGGCTTCAGCTGCAGCTCCCCAACACACTCACCTGCAAACAATGAAGGACAAACCACAGCAGAAGACAGCAGAACATGACACATTGTTGATAAATTTGGCAAATCAGAATTTGACACATTTGAGGGCATTACCAAAAATACCTCAAAAAGTCACTCCTTCAGTCAGATACTCAAAGAGGTTAACTCTTTGTGTGAATGAGAATGTTTAAACATTTATGTGAAGTGAATGTTACATTAACACTAATAATCTTATTATACTGTGTATAAATATACTGATAGATTAACCTGTTAAATCAACACATACTGATCTGGTGTAGTTAAGATCTGACATGGATTTTTGCAAGAAAGATAATCTGGTCATTTTGTTGGTGAAAATTTGACCACTGGTATGTTACAACTCTCCCCTTTCCAAGGGCACGGGGTCACGGGCAGAAGACCACGAGGCGTTGGACAACCTTAGAGGCTCTGAGGACTCAGCAGAGGAAGACAGTTAGTTCTCTGGCACCGAAGCAGCAGGAGTGAGGAAAAGCAAACCCCCAAACAGCAAAATAGTCAATAGGTATCCCAATCAGCAAACTGTAATCCCACTTACCGAAACCCGCAGGCAGAGACCACGATGAGAAGGAAGCCAGATCCACGAGGAGAAATGGACCAGACCACAGTGATCCACAGTGAAGCCAGGAGACAGGAAATCCATAGGACATCCAGAACTCCAAAAGAATCAGAACCCAGAGCAGCAGGAAGCAGAACCCAGGCAATGTTTGGAGAAGTAGAGGTGTCATTCCCAGGCAGTGAGGACATCTGGCGAAACTCAGCAAAGAGCCAAACCCTATATGTACCCTATACAGTCAGGTCCATAAATATTGGGACATCGACACAATGCTAACATTTTTGGCTCTATACACCACCACAATGGATATCAAATGAAACAAACAAGATGTGCTTTAACTGCAGACTGTCAGCTTTTATTTAAGGGTATTTACATCCAAATCAGGTGAACGGTGTAGGAATTACAACAGTTTGCATATGTGCCTCCCACTTGTTAAGGGACCAAAAGTAATGGGACAATTGGCCTCTCAGCTGTTCCATGGCCAGGTGTGTGTTATTCCCTCATTATCCCAATTACAATAAGCAGATAAAAGGTCCAGAGTTCATTTCAAGTGTGCTATTTGCATTTGGAATCTGTTGCTGTCAACTGTCAAGATGAGATCCAAAGAGCTGTCACTATCAGTGAAGCAAGTCATCATTAGGCTGGAAAAACAAAAGAAACCTGTCAGAGAGATAGCAAAAACATTAGGTGTGGCCAAAACAACAGTTTGGAACATTCTCAAAAAGAAGGAACGCACAGTTGAGCTCAGCAAAACCAAAAGACCCGGAAGACCACGGAAAACAACTGTGGTGGATGACCGAATAATCATTTCCCTGGTGAAGAAAACACCCTTCACAACAGTTGGCCAGATCAAGAACACTCTCCAGGAGGTAGGTGTATCTGTGTCAAAGTCAACAATCAAGAGAAGACTCCACCAGTGTGAATACAGAGGGTTCACCACAAGATGTAAACCATTGGTGAGCCCCAAAAACAGGAAGGCCAGATTAGAGTTTGCCAAACAACATGTAAAAAAGCCTTCACAGTTCTGGAACAACATCCTATGGACAGATGAGACCAAGATCAACTTGCACCAGAGTGATAGGAAGAGAAGAGTATGGAGACGGAAAGCAACTGCTCTTGATCCTAAGCATACCACCTCATCAGTGAAGCATGGTGCTTGAAGTGTAATGGTGTGGGCATCCAGTGGAACTGGTTCTCCTGTATTTATTGATGAAGTGACTGCTGACAAAAGCAGCGCGATGAATTCTGAAGTGTTTCGGGCAATATTATCTGCTCATATTCAGCCAAATGCCTCAGAACTCATTGGACGGTGCTTCACAGTGCAGATGGACAATGACCCAAAGCATACTGCAAAAGCAACCAAAGAGTTTTTGAAGGGAAAGAAGTGGACTGTTTTGCAATGGCCAAGTCAATCACCTGACCTGAATCTGATTGAGCATGCATTTCACTTGCTGAAGACAAAACTGAAGGGAAAATGCCCCAGGAACAAGCAGGAACTGAAGACTGTTGCAGTAGTGGCCTGGCAGAGCATCACCAGGGATGAAACCCAACGTCTGGTGATGTCTATGTGTTCCAGATTTCAGGCTGTAATTGACAGCAAAGGATTTGCAACCAAGTATTGAAACGTATAAGTTTGATTTATGGTTCTTATTCTGTCCCATTACTTTTGGTTCCTTAACAATTCGGAGGCACATATGCAAACTGTTGTAATTCCTACACTGTTCACGTGATTTGGATGTAAATACGCTCAAATAAAAGCTGACAGTCTGCAGTTAAAACACATCTTGTTCATTTCATTTGATATCCATTGTGATGGTGTATAGAGCCAAAAATGTTAGCATTGTGTCGATGTCCCAATATTTATGGACCTGAATGTATGTGCTATTGTGTACGCTATAGGTGCTATGTGTACCCTATTTGTGCTATGTGTACACTATATGTGCTATTGTGTACCCTAAATGTGCTATTGTGTACCCTATATGTGCTATTGTGTACCCTGTATGTGCTATGTGTACCCTATATGTGCTATTGTGTACCCTATATGTGCTGTGTGCACCCTATATGTTCTATTCTGTACCCTATATGTGCTATTGTGTACCCTGTATGTGCTATGTGTACCTTATATGTGCTATTGTGTACCCTATATGTGCTATTGTGTACCCTGTATGTGTTATGTGTACCCTATTTGTGCTATTGTGTACCCTATATGTGCTATGTATACGTAGAGTATGTGAAAAGAGGCCAGCTGAAAGATGTGGAAGCAGTAAACTATGTGTACTGAAAAAATTGTGCATAAAGGAACAAAATAAACAAAACCCTATAATATATGTAAGGGAAAGATGAAAGCATTTGAGCAAATAATGTAATCAAAACTGGAAGAGAAAAAAAATCAATAGCTCTGACTGACAAAAACTGAAATTGAAATCAAAGGAAATCTTAAAACATTTTTGATAAAGTAATCAACGCAATGGAAATACATATGTATTTGAGTGTATCCTTAAAGGAATTAATAAAATGAAAAATTGAAGAAAAAACACAAGAAGTTAATCAGTGTTAGTAATCAAACTTCTATGTGAATGTGCCACAAAAGGAATTAAAGATTAGTTTTGTAAAAATTGAAATTTAAAATGAAACTAAAATAACTTTTAACCATCTAGAAATTGGAAATGAAATGAAATTTGGATTCATCTTAACAGTTTGCAGATTTAACCACTTTTGGCTATTATGAATGTAGTCATCACAGATCTTCAGAAACCCACAGCATGACTAAATCAAGTCAACCAAGTCTGTACAATATGTTTAGACATGAATCATATCCATGCACACACACATATGCTCAAAACAGAACTTATGTAACTTGAAACAGAGAGCACCTGGGGCAAAATCACCCACCTTGTGAAGGTGAAGATTGAACCGGAGACACAGGATTGACCAGTGCAAATGGAGGCTCTTGGGGAGGTGGACCATCATTATTTGGTACCGCGGGCGCCAGAGCCCTGGTTAGACAGCTCCCCAAGCAGCAGATCGAGTCCCTTAAGGAGGTCAACTGTGCGGAGAAGGGACGGAGTACACCAGCCCAAGTAATAGACAGCAGTTGAAGCATGTAGTGATGAAAATGACAGAGTCAGAGGATGACCAGGAGGAAGTCACAGGTTGAAAACTGAGACCAGAACCTGAAGAGAGTTCCCAAAGTACCCTGTCTGCCACACTAACTCGAACCATGGTCAGACCGTTGAACGTAACGCGTTCCACTGTAGCTGGAGAAAGAGCAAATGAGATGTTATTATAGTGTAACGTCACGAATGGCCTGCTTTTGAGATCCCACAGGTCAAATGCACAGCCAGGTCAACTTACCCTGGCTATGACACAACCTACAATATTTTCCTCTCACAGCAGTCTGGGAGTCTACACGTAGTCTCTTTAATCAGAGCCTACTTCCTCACACCAGCTGGACTGCAGAGGTAATAAAACAAAAACAATAGCATTTTCTCCTCCAAGGTCCATCACAGAGGAACTCTTTAAAATAAACTCCTTTATTCCAAGAAGAAGAAGAGAAGATGATTTTATAATTAAAAATAATAATTGAATGAACTTTTGTTATTGCTAATTATAAATAATGAAAGGTTTCATTAATCTGTGCTCAATGACTGTTTTAGCATGTTTACTTGAGGAGGTCATAACATTTGCACTCACAAGTAAAGTTAAGTTAACGCATGACACATAGTTGACCTTTTGCCTAGATTCAGAGTCTCCGTCTCAGAGGGTGTGTCTCTGAAATGCCTGGTAATATCCTCAGACTTAAATTTTTTGTTGGCTAACCAAGATTACATCAATTCCTAAAAACCAGATCACGCTGGTTTTGCTTCAGTTCGAACCACTCAACAGTTCGAATGTTTTAGAGGAAAAGCTTTAGACCAGCCATCTTTTGCATAACCTCTGGAACCCCAAGGATTTTGACACTTTTTTCAAAACCTTCTTAAACCTTTTTCACACCTGTGAAGCTGAAACAACCAGATAGTTTCCTGCAGAACAAAGCTGACTCAAAACTCCTTCAGAGTTAATTTTAAGACGCTCGGTTTCATCCATCTGTCGTGACCCTGGAGACATCTCTGGACTGAAAGGTGGTACTTAAAGGTGGTAGTTGCTTAAAAGTACTTTGTTAATGGTTTGTTACATATGAAAAAGAAATGAGTAAACAGCTTTTACAAGGGACTAATCATTAAAAACAAAGCATTAATTAATGCATTGGTTAATTGTTTATTAAGAAAGAGTCATTGCTAATTAGTTATTTGTTAGTAGTTACTTACATGTTTGTTCATGTATAATTAAGGCAAAATAAGATGTAGTTATTATAAAGTGTTACAGAAAGGAGAAAACTCTACAGCAGAACTGTGTTTATATGGCTCCAAGTAATATAGAGAGACCTCACCAGTGTGGACCATGGTGGTCCGTATTACATGCTGTCGGGGGAAAGGGGCTTCCCTTTTAAACTTGGTGAAGTGATGTTTGACACTAACAATCCTGACAGAGTTGACTGATGCGAAGCCCAAGTTAAAGAGCGACCCTAATGTATTAGCAAATGAGAGGAACTCAGGGAGGAAACACTTCTCCCCGCCATGGGTACCAGAAACTACAGAATTGGAAACCAGTAATTTGACAGTTTATTTATGTCTGCGTTGAAGAACACCAAGTGAGCAAAAGGTTGATGTGCGTCTGGATCCTCCAGCTGGTGTAACCTTGACTTTGCAACTTTTGGCGTGTATGAAAGGTTACTGTTTCAATTCGATGGTGAAAATTGAACCTTTTGATCCATTACACTGAACTGAGACAAGGAGCATTGCATCATTGATCGTAACGCATGCCGGGATGCTGCTCACTGTGATACTTTAAAATAAAAATAAAAAAACTATTAAAATTTTTCAAACAATTAATTGATTTATTTTTACATTTGTTGCTGCTAGTCATCCTAAAATTAACTACTTTCATTTGAAGATACATATTTTCAGAAAAGAAACTTGAGCCTGTTCTCCCACTCAACGGATTGTGGGTAATATTTTTCAGTGGGTGGATCAAGGGTACAAAAGGGACGTGATCAACTTCTGCACTTGAGAACCAGGACACCCTACGCGAGTACCCCTGGTCAGGCTTGTGCAATTGAAGGGCACAAGTGTGGTAGAGTGAGTATTGGGATTGGGCCTTAGACCCGCTCCTATGTTTTTTAGAACAGATTTTTATGGTTACATTAAAATGCCAACATTTTTCAACAACTGGGCATCATTTATTTCCTTTTTAACATTTTGATTGATATTTTCAGAGATTAATGGTCAAACTACAAATTGCCACTTTAATTAACATGAAGAAAAGATGGATGGATGGATGGATGAAGAAAAACAGTCTTTTAACACCCTCATTAGAAAATGTTGCATTAAAGCAGCTTTAAAGTTAAAACATAATCCTCTTATTAGAACTACAGTGACAAAACTGTCTCAACACCCACCTTTTCTTACCTGCAGCCAGAAAAAGATAGCCAAGGACACATCTGTCTGAAACTCCATTAGCTGTCATCCTCTTGCTTCCTGGCAGCTGTTTATACCCACAAGGAGTGCTTCAGCACCGAGATAATGTATAGTGAGCTAGCTGAGAGGCTCCTACTTCAGACGGATTGTGTAAGTACAGAGGAACGTGTAGCCACACTCGTGGACACATATGCAATTTGTTTCAAATGACTAGATTTTAGGGCATATTTGAACAAACATTAATTTGGTTATTTTTTACAATGAAAGTTTAGAATCTATTTTTAATAATTAGTTGATTAGTACATTTGGTACCTCTTTGACAGTCACAGATGTTTGGCCCATTTTGACTGCCACTCACCTTTTTAATGCAAAAGCATATTTGCAGGATTAACTTGTGTTTTTATATGTGTTTTAATTCATTCACGATAAAAACTTCATGTTTTGCCTGTCTAATACGGTTCCATTATTATGATGCCTTAAAACAGGGGTGGGCAATTATTTTTTCCATGGGGCCACATGAGAAACAGAAAATATTGTGGAGGGCCAGGCCAAAAGGCTGAAGTCAATTATGCATAATATTAATGGTATTTCTTTATAAAAAGCAGTAAATACCATTGTTTTTTCAAGCTGGTAAGAGTAGACTATATGTTATAAATGAGCAAAAAGGAAAAAGTGAGGTTGGCTTACAAAAATGTGATTTATTCAAATTTCCCAAGGCAATGGTAAACAATGTGTGCCCATTTGGTTTTTGTTAAACATTTGTAACATATTAGTTAACAGTTTCAGTCACTTTCACTCCAAAACACATTCTGAGTTTCAAATATTGTTGGAAAGAGGTTCTTAGCATTCTACAGACACACAGTATTGTCTGAAAAATAAAATCACTGAACTGTGATCTTGAGAAAGAGGTTTTAAAAAAAGTGTCCCAGTTCACTGCTAGTTGCCTACATTTGTGGTCCTAACACATTATTTTGTGTTTTTAAGCGATTTTTTTCTTATTCAGTGAGAGAAATCTAGTCTCTGCTGGGCTTTAACGAGTGCATCAAAGTCAGGTTGAATGTCTGAGGTGGAGATGCGAAGCACAGCTGGCAAATTATCATCAGTGAGAGGATCTATACCTGGATTTTGTAAACTTCATCATTGAAAATGTTTGTTCACAAATGTAGGTAGAGCCGAAGAGAACTAACATCTTCTGAGCATGTCTCCTCAGGTTTGGAAAGTTCTCCTTAAGAGAAGAGTAGAAATCCAGCAGAGATCCTGAGTACTGCATCAGACTGCAGGTCAATGAGTTCCAGCTGCACATCACTGGGTGCATTATCCACACTGCAGGTAAAGGGAGAGGAAATCATGTGCATTTCATCCTCGATTGTTCTGAGATCTTCAAAACGCCTTGAAAACTCACCATGTAATGCTCCTAACATGGATGAGTACCTGCTGAGGTGATCAGCTGATGTTGTGACTTCGTTCAGGGTTTGCATGTGAGTGAGAGTGTTGCTCTCCAGTTGACTTGAAAGAAACTGCAGCATTCTCATGAAGGCCTACACGAGGCTATGCATTTCATGAACAAAAAGGCCCTTGCCTTGCAGTTTGGTGTTCAGTTCATTCATCAGCAAATGCAAAATCTACCATCCAATCCTCATCTGAGAGCTCTGGAATGTCTTTGCCTTTCCTCTCGCAAAACTCTCGAATCTCTGCTTCCAAGTCCCAAACCCTCTTCAGCACTTTCCCCAGGCTGAGCCATGTGACAGCTGTGTGGAGTCCTCCAAAAGAGCAACAAACTGTCTGTGATTCATTGCCCGCGCCCTGATGAAGTTTATTATTTTAGTAACAACATCAGTAACATGGTTGATTTTTAGCACTGACTTGCACAACACATGTTGGTGTATAATTCAATGCAAAAACACCCATTTTTGATCTGCATCGATTTCTGTCACTTTATCTTGCATGCATTTCAAACGTCCGACATTTTTCCCTGTAAGATTTGGACAACCGTCTTGTTGGGGTTATTAGGAGCGAACAATTCGTAAGCTTTAACTTACTTTTGGATTCTTCAATAAATTCTGTAAATATGGGAATATTTACTGATTTATTAATTAATTAAGATATTCTTAGATATACGGGGCACCATTCCCCTTTAACCGGGGAAAAATTGAATCCAAAACTCTTATCAGTCTTTCTTGAAGTTCGTAGAATCCTCGGAGCAGAGACTTCTCTTCGACACAACAAAGCTACTGGAGACAAAAATCTGAATTTTATAATGTTTAATTACCAATTTGTCAAATGAATAAACAGTGGCATAAAAGAATAATAACCATGTGATATAATAAAAGGATGTATATTCAAAATAATGTTCAAGGTGTTTTGTGTGTATGTATGTGTGTGTGTGTTTCTAAAATGGAGTCTGTATGCAAGATGGCTGACCCCTTTGTCTGGCTAAAGTGTGGGTGGCAACTTGCACTTTAACTTCCAAAGCACTTAGAATCAGTAGTAACTTAACCTTAAATCACTCAAAACATTTCAAAGGATCATGAAACAACACAAAAGATTAATCACAAGTTAATATCTTTTAGTTTATCAGCCTGGCCATGGCCGAAAACATTTAAAGATACCAAACAATGATCAATAAGCAGTTTATTTATTCAAAATGACCCGGCGGACGTGTTTTGGGAGCGAAAGAGGAAGACACGAAGCTACTTTTTAAGCAATAGCGCGGTTTTATTGCTTATTCTGGACTATAGAGGAAACGGGAGGAGAAAAGGAGAGAGAAAAATGAGTTTTCTGATCACCAGAAGAGCGAGGCGTCCCTCACTGTTTTGATTTGACGGTTCTCCGTGTTTCTCCGCAGTTTTCAGCGTCATCCGTCGGTTTGATGCTTTCTCCGTTGTTTGGCTCCACGAGTGTTTCTCCACGGGCTGGACACAAAGAGAACGAAGTTTCTTTTGGGCTGAGTTTGACAACTTACAGCGTCTCTGAGAGCTGGATGGAGCTCCGCTCGTTCCCAGTCAGGTCCTGATGGAGTTGGAGTGTAGTTTCCAGCAGTTCCGTGGGCTCAACTTGGGCATTTAGAGCTTCCGCTTGCTCAAGGGAGTCGGAGCGTTCGACAAGCGTGTCCTTACCGCCGGGTATCCTGGGCAAAAGAATGAGGTTCCTTTGTCTTTCCTGATGATTTATAGTCTTTGAAGTCGCGGGAAAGCTCCGCTGACTCCCACACATGCACAGAATGTGTTTCTGGTATTAGGCGGTGACGTCATCACAATGCTTCCGTGTGCAAAGCATCATGGGAAATGAAGTTTCTTGGCGCTGATGTGATTATTTGCTTTTCAGAGCAATTTAAGCACAGTCATTTTGGAGAAAATCACTGCATAGTAATTTCCTCATGAGGTCAGACCCTCAACATTCCCCCTTTTGGTTTCGGGGATCGCGCCCAAAGCTCGATCGTCGGAAGCACAGATGGGTTTGTTCCTCATGAACGTAGGTCGACTTGATTGTCGGAAGCACAGGTGGGTTTGTCCCTTAGGACGTTGGTCTCCTTGGACGCCTTTGTCTTTGGTCTTTGTCTTGGATCCTGGCGCCTTTGGTCTTTGTCTTTGTCTTGGATCCTGGTCAGGCACAAAACAAAAGAAGATAGGAAACGGGATAGTCCCCAACGCGCATAACGAGAAGAAGCCACTCACGCAGGTGGTAAGCAATGATGATGTCGTCCATGCGAGAGGTAGTAGTGTAGAAGGAGGAAGGTCGGTGGGCGGTTAACTCCACGAGGGGACACAAAGGCATCTCACCGCCGGCCATACAGTTCAGTTTATGGAGCACGAGGTGATGTACGAGGTCCATAGTTCGCAAACGCGCATTGACCTATGTGGTCCCAAGATTCTCCCCTTTTTGGTCCAAAGGGTGGATCAGGACAGTCTTTGGGCTAAAACAAGGACCATAAAACTAAGAGGTACTACAATGTGCTGGTGCGTCAGACAGAGTCATTGACAGACTGAGCTGGGCCGGCACATAATCACTAGTTAATATGTGACCAAGTACGAAACAAAAATACAGAAAACCCAAAAAAAAACATATAACATATAACATCCAAGAAAATTCATAGCAACCTTGAGGTCTCATAAAATACATTCTTAGGTCATACATTCAGTGTGTAGCTTATAAAGAATGTGACATAATGCAACACTCAGATTAAAATGTGAGGTAGACTAAAGTGAGAACTACTCGTAGGGTTACAAAATAACAAAGAAAATGTTGCTCACCCCCTTTAGACAGGTGTGGTACATTCACGCTTGGAGTCTCCCCGAACGCGGTCAAGAGGCACACCGTAGGTGAGCAAGTGCATCTTATCTTGGAGTTTCTTAACACGCCTGTAGGCGGACTAAGCCATCACAGCCGTGATGAGCCATCCCATCCCCAGGGCGACCAATGTGCAGATTAAGGTGGTATAATCTGTGTCAATGTAGCGTCTTGGGTATCTATTCATGGGCGTCAAAGTAAGTTCACGCGAGGTTTGTGTGAACTTAACGAGTTTGGTTCCTTCAATCAGTAATTGTTGGTCAATTTCTAAATCGAAGGCAAAGTTATAACCCTGGAAAGCGTCCATGATCTCAATCTCTGAGTCATGCTGTTCGAGGTTGAGATGATGGAGTGCCAGGTTTCTAGTTCAAAGTGGAAATGCCTACCGTCCTTTCAAATACCAATGTTAAGCATCGACTTAAACCTATAGATGTGAGGTGTCACAATTATGGGAACATTTAACAGGAAACCGAGTTCTAATTTTTCTGCATCAACGTGAATGGGAATTGCACTACCTAGGCTGTACGCTAGGTGGATTTGTGAAAGGTGCACAGTAGAGGGGTAGCAGCTGTCAAGCTAACTTTGAGCAGGTCCAGTGGTACCAAGTACGGGGAAATACGACTTTCAATCAAGCTGTCCAGCGTGGAACTTACTTCCGTGAGCAGGTCCTGCATCAAATCTCTCACCACTCATGTGTACACAATATCCTGAGGTATGGTGTCAGACAAAGTCTTGATTGCACGTAGAGATTCATTAATCAGAGCCTAGTGTAGGTACCAGAGTACCCTGTAAGGTTTTAGTAAGTACTTCCTGTTAGCGTTCTAGGAGGAGTTTCTCTTGGTTAGTGAAAGGGACGGCGGGGGGGGGGGGGGGGGGGGGGGGCTGGTTCTTTGTCAGTTAGTACATGTTAGTTGGTTAAACGTGCACTTTCCCCCCCTTTCCATTTCCATGCATAGAACTATGTAGAGACTACGTCTACCTCCTGCGGGGAGTCTGGTCTCTGTACCCGCGGAGATGGTTTGACGTAGGGTTTGAATTGGTTTGCATGCACCCATTTGTAGACAGGCTCCTGTCTTGCTTTGGTGATGCGTAACCTGTATGCAACTGGAGAGAGTTTTGCCACGATCTCAAATGGTCCTGACCAGCAGGGCAGGAACTTCTTAGCTTTGCGTGCCGGTTGGGCGAACCGAAAGTAGAATACTTTGTCACCCACCTCGTATTCGCGGCTGGTTGTCTTTTGGTCATAGTAGGCCTTAGCGCCTTCTACGTTGGTCTCCAGTTTCTTCTGAGCGTGCGCGAACGTAGCTCTGAGGTGTGTTTTCAAGTCTGCCACATACTGATGAGCGGTATAGGCAGTGGCAACACTGACATCCTCTGGGTGATACAGGAGGTGCAGTGGTAGAGTCATCAGTCTGCCGGTCATCATCTCAAAGGGCGTAACCCCCGTGGATCGCTGTGGAGTGGACCGTATGGCCATCAGGACCAGAGGGAGCTTGACGTCCCAGTCCTTCCCAGTGGAGCAGACGTAGTTTTTGAGCATGGAGACGACCGTGCGGTTCATCCGTTCGACCTGTCCGGATGACTGTGGGTGATAGGGGAGGTGGAATCTCACTTCCACTCCCAGAAGTTCAAACAGGGACGTCATTACACCGGATGTGAAATGAGTTCCTCGGTCAGAGTCAATGCAGAGTGGAAGTCCCCATCGACTGAAAACGTGGTTAATCAGCAGTACAGCGGTTGTGACGGCTGTATCGTGTGGCGCTGGAAGGCACTCCACCCACTTCGTGAAACTGCAAGTTACAGTTACCATATATTTGTTTTTGCTTGCCGATTTGGGAACCGGTCCAACCCAGTCGATCTGCAGGTGGGACCAGGGGAAGGTTATTCCCCTGCGTTGCAGTGGTGCTCTAGCAAGCGGCTGGGAGGGTTGAAACTGGGCACAGACGAGGCAGCCTTGGACTTAGCTGTGTACGTCCTTGGACATCGACGGCCAATATGCTACTTCTGTCAGTGACGTGAGGGTAGCTTTTGCTCCGCGGTGACCTCCAACCGGAGTGTCGTGGGCGTAGGCAAGCATCACTCCTCTGTGGTCGAGTGGAACAACCCAGCGCGGCAGGCTGTGGTCGTCACGCATGTAAACTAACAAATCGTTTTGTAGTTTCAGGTGCGCGAGTTGACGATGCAGGGTTACCAAATCTCGACTTGCGCCAGTAGGTGGTGACGGTTGTTTAGACATCGGGCCCTTTTGGAGAACTTCGCGGATGAGCTTCAGGTCAGGATCTTGTTCCTGCATAGTGACTAGGTCCGCGTCCTGTGGTTGTCTGCCTAGAAACACGGGTACCTCAACGGTCCGAGGTTCGTCTGCCTGTTTAGCATGGCGACGAGTAATCGCGCAGACCTCGTGAACGGCCTTGGGTGGAAGCCACTCGTCTTTGAATTCCCAACAGGTTCCCTGGTCAGCACCGAGCTTAGCAAGGCGGTCAGCTTCGTCATTACCATCTTTCTCCGGACCTATGGTCCTGGAGTGACCTTTGACCTTTTTCCAGTAGACCATTATGCCTTTCTCAGTGGTGAGCAGATCACACGCTAGGAATAACTCCGAGTGTTTCACGTCTCTGTTCCTGGCATTTTTCATGTTGTTCTCCTTCCACATGGGGAAGTGAGAGATGAAGCTGTGTCTAGCGTAGTTTGAATCTGAGCAAAGGACGATTTGAGTGATGTCCAAGGCTGCCACCTGCTGGAGGGTTATCAACACTGCAGCAATTTCGGCGTACTGACTAGACTTTTGGCCCAACCGGTAGTGATTTGGATGCTTAGTGTCACAGTCCACCCAAACGACTCCAACCCCGGCACGGAGCTGGCCTTCGTGAAGGTAGGCACATCTGTCAGTGTAAACCTTCGGAAGCCCTTGGCAAACATTCTCATCAAAGTAGCGATGATTGGATGCGGTTGGGTAGACTGCGGCAGTTGTGTCCAGGGGGCCCATGACGGAGTCAGAGTCACAGTGCTGGCAGCTTGCTAGCCCTTGTCTTAGCGCTAGCTTGGTGTTCTGACCATACTTGACCTCAATGTTGTATCCTTGGAGCACCATCATCCACGTCGCAATGCGGCTGTTTGACACTCTTCCTTCGTGCAGACGCTGGCTGTTTAGGAAGGTGACAGGCTGATGACACGTTTCAATGATCACTTTCTGTCCACCGATGTAACTACGAAAGTGTTCGACGGCCCAGACTGTAGAGAGGAGAGCTCTCTCGCAGTCTGAGAACTGGAGTTCCACCTTGCTCAGAGGCTTGCTGGCGTATGCCACAACTCTCATGTCCTGATCGTGTTTCTGCTTCAAAGCAGCGCTCAGGCAGTGAGAGGAGAAAGTAGCCTCTATGTAGAACTCTTTATCCTTGTCTGGGTAAGCCAGACAGGGTGCGGACGCCAACTTCTGTTTTAGGAACTGGAAGGAGAGTTCTTGGGGTCTGTCCCACACGAAAGGTGTGTCGTTCCGAAGCAGCTCAGTGAGGGGCCTCGCTGTTTCAGCGTACTCCTCACTGAACTGCCTGGAGTAGTTGCAGACTCCGAGGAAGCTCCTGAGTTCAGTCAGATTAGCTGGGGCTTTGATGTCCTGAATGGCTCTAATGCGTCCCGCTTGGGGCTCGACTCCATTAGGGCCAACCAGCAGTCCAACATACTCCACTTTGGTTCGACACCACTGTCCTTTGAGAATCGCCAATTTAGCTCCGGCGTCAGCGAGCTGTTGCAGCACGTGACGGAGTTCGGCCAGGTGCTCCTCGAAGGTTCGACTCCTCATCAAGATGTCATCGACATATATGAGGTTCCCTCTGGAAGCAGCATCTGACATGGCTTTGTGGAGGAAGATGTTGAACTCGGCAGGTGAGTTAGAGTAGCCAAAGGGGCAGCGGTTCCAAGTATATTGGCGATTTCCAAAGGAGAAAGCCAGTTTTTACTGGTCCGCTGGCTCAACCTTCATGGTCCAGAAGCCGTTGGCTATGTCAACCGTAGAGAAGAAACGAGCATCTCTGACTCTGGCTAGCTCCTGATCTAAATGGATCATAGGCCACCTGGAGAGAGGTACTTGTTTGTTCAGTGCGCGATAGTCTATGGTGAGACGCCATTTCCCAGTCGGTTTCAGAACCGGCCAGATGGGAGAGTTGTAAGTGGAGTTACACTCTCTGATGATGTTTTTCTCCTTCAGCTGATCGAGGATCTCCTGGATCGACTCATAAGCAGCGAGGGGAATCTTGTACTGAGGTACATAAGTAGGAGGGGCATTCGGGTTCGTTGGAATGCGAACCGTATGCAGGTTTGTGAGTCCACAGTCCAGGGAGTCCCTGGATAAGACGGACTGAAACTCATAGAACAGGCTTCTAAGCTCTGCTCTCTGCTCCTCTGACTCCAGCGCATCCGCTTTGTCAAGCTGCTGGCTGACTTCGGCCTCGAAGCCGTCATAAGGTTCAGAGGAGGAGGGTCTCTGGTGTTCCGGGCTTTCAACCGGTGACTCAGAGGGTTGAGTATTTATTGCAAAAACCGTTAGACACTGACCGCCGTCAGTATCTAAGGTTGCACTGCAAATGGGTTCCTCAGGAAGGGCTTCATGCCGCTTAATGGTAATCATTTGTGAGGGGAAAGTACTGAATGTGTCTGAACCAACCTGTCTGTCGTTCAAGAACAACGGAAGTTGTCTGATAACAGGGACTGAAAGTTCGAAGTCATGGAATGAGCTATCTATCAGCATGCCCAAGGGCTTTCCTGCCGGCATGTGGATAGGACTCCGGGTCGGATTTTCGACCAACAAGTAGGCAGAACGATTGTTCAGCTCCAAGAGTGGCGTGCCACAGACGGCTAAGTTGAGCTCCAAGAAGTGTGGTGATGGCTGGAAGAAGGCCTGTGTGCCTGGCAGCTTCTGATGCTTCATCAGAGTCAGACGAACAGGCACTCCTTTGACCAGTGGGGGCAGAACCGTGCTGGCCTCAACCACTGCACGGCAGGCCTGTGGAATGGTCTGACCGGACAGCAAGTGTTCACGGCCTTCTGAGCAAGGCTCAGAGGATGGTGTGGCCCGGGCCCAAAGGACTTGATTGCAAGTGTCCAGCTGGGCACCGAGTCGAACCAGCAGATCTGCTCCAATGAGTGCAGGTGGATCAAGCTGTGGTATGATGCTGAATGTATGTGTGAGCTGTCTTGCTCCAAGTTGGATAGTCAGAGAGCAGACCTCTGGCGCTTTCAGGAGCCTCTGCGGCCAAGTAGATGACAAGAGCCGATGGCTACATGTCACACTGACCAGAAGGGGGTCCTTCTGACGCAGGTGTTCAAACGTCTGCTGGCTGATGGCTGACTTTTCTGACCAAAGAGCAAGGCGAGCATCTGAGATGTGGGTGCAGTTGATGGTAAGACCACCAACTATGTGTGGTGCATATGGCTGCAGGCTGACGTTCTTTAGCGAGCAGAGAAAAGATGAATGTGTGCGGAGAGGAGTTCCAGGAGCGGTTTCGTGCCTTTGCAGGCGGGCATCGTCTGTGGGAGCCGTAGGGAGGGGCATGACCTTGGAACAAGGGTTTTGCGGCTCACTTATGCTGACTTCAAGAATGGAGGATGGTCGGCTGCTATCCGGGTTCCAGGGCTTAGGTGTGTCCACCTGGGCCCACAGTTGACCCTTCTGGCAGTCGATGAGGGGAGCTAGACGTTCAAGCAGGTCCTGACCAATGAGAAGTGGTTCAGTGTCTAGCTGGCAGACATAAAACGGGTGAACCAGAGTCATGTCTTGGAAGGTGATGTCCAGCCACGCCCGGTGAGTGATACACTCCCGGGTCTGGGTGTAGCTGGTGATTTTCAGGTCACAAGGTTCTACCTGGACTGGTTTCCCGAGCGACTGCATGGTGTCAGACACGCGACGGAACAGTGTGGAGCACATCAGGGTGATTTCTGAGCCGGTATCCAGCAGAGCATCAACTTGTATGCATCCACCTACGTTGGTGCTACAGTACAAACGGCGAGCATGATCATGGTTTGTTAAGTCACCAAGGAACTTCAGAAATTTAGTATCAGGTTTCTCTGGGGGGTAGATTTCAGGAGACTCCTGTGATCTACCAGTAGTGTTCCCCCAGCTGATCAGGTAGGTCCTGGCCACGCTGGGGGGTTGAGCCACGCCTAGTCATGCGGACGTTGGCTCTGGGTCTGGCTTCTTAGAAGAAGACTTTGGTGTAGAGGTCTCATCTGCAGATCTCAGCTGTTCCTTCTGTTTAGCTAGGAACTGCTGAAACATCTCCTGGAGGTCGGCTTTGGTCAAGTACTCACCTTCGGACTTGCGTTCGGGACCTACCTGTGGGCGGCGCTCCTTAAACCTTCCATTGTTCCGACCTGCCTGCCGTTGGTTTTGGTTGGGCCACTTCCTGTCTGATTGTCCAGACCTAGGCGGCCAATCAGCACCCCCTTCCCCTGTTGAGGAGATTGGGACTGCTCTCGTGGTTTAACAGGTCTAGGTTTAGCAGATTTTGGCTTAGTGGGTGGAGCTTCTGTGCCTTCGAGCTCCAAACGCGGCTCGGCGTCGGGAGCTAGGTGCATGACGCGGTGATGTGCGTCAGGCTTTTGGGGCTTTCCGCCAGCTTCCCAAGCCTGTTGGGCGTATCTCCTAACCTCCTGAGTTGTCAGTTTTTTCATCCGACAATACATTGAGACTTCGGAGCGAACACACTCGTGCAGGTTGTGAATGAACAGGGATCTGAAGGCAGGGTCTTCCTCGAGCCCAGGGCCGTTTCGACCTTGGAAATAAGCACTTTTGAGTCGGCGATAATACTCTCTGGGGGGTTTGTTTCTCCCGTGTTTGATGGAGAAGGCCCCCATTGTAGCTGACGCGGAGTCTGCATACGTGGCGTATTCATCCCTCAACGCTCGGCAGAGCGAGGAGTACCGATCTCGAATGTCAGGTGGTAGAGTTTCCATGAAACCATGCACTGTTCTAGATGTGGTTTTCCAAATTAGCTTGAGCTTTTCCCTTGAAGAGGGTGCTGGAAGATCAAGCAGACAACGTTCTATCTACCTGAGATAATCGTCGACATTGGATTCACCGGTGTTAGGATCAAAGCGTTCTATGTCTTTAGCTAGCGATTCAATTTGACGTACACGGAGCCCTGACTCGCGGTACAGCACGTCATCCTCTGACTCTGACCCACGGTCTGTCTCAGAGGGCGCTGGATATCGCTGGTGTGCTCTGGGCTCCCAATGTTGACTCCTGGGGCCCAAATCGGGGTTCGGCATGCTGTGGCGGGCTTCTGGCACGTCACGTGGGTGTCTTGGGAGGTCCTCCTCCCGGGGCACGTCTGCGTAGTGCAGCCTGCGTCTTTCAACTGGGGCATCTGCGTAATACGCTCTGTCCGGGTACGGACTGGCGTATGATGCTTTGTCCTGCAGCTGGTTATCGGCATGCCGAATACCGGAGTAGCTAGGATGGGTAGATGGTTGAGGTCCAGGTTGGGGTGCATAACCCCAATCGGCACCTTGCACCCTTCGTGGACTGGAGGAGCGGTCTAAATAGAGGTGCCGCTCAGCTGGTCGACTTCTCACAGATTGAGAAGGCCGTGAAGATGAGGGTGGTGGTCCAACCTGGGGTTCGAGGGCGAACTGCCCTCGGCCCCTAGGTGGTCCTGAATGCCCTAGAGTGTGTGTAGGGAACGGGGCCGAAGGTTGGGACAGATAAGCTTCATCTCTCCCCTGCGGCGTGCGTCCGTCCAGAGAGTCACGGTGTTTCCCCCCTTCCCACTGTCTGTTGTCATCAGCAGAAGGGGGCGGGGTCTTCTCCCCATCTTCCCCAGAATCGGTGCTGGTGTTGTCTTCCTCGATCAGCCTTCCATTTCGCTGTTTTTCAGCTAGCATACTCTGGAGGTTCATGATCTTCTGACCACGTTGGAGTCCTCTCTGATAGAGGATCAGGGCTAACTTAGCTAAGTGAACCTGGATTGGTTTTGTACCATCCGGGTTTTCTATTTGATCAATTACAGGTTCTAGCTCATCGCTACGCTGTTCTTCAGTGAAATCCTTAGAAGGGTAGTCGGGTTCTCGAGCCACCGCGACCAGTTTGGACAATATTTGTCCAGAAAGTAGGCCAGGTTCACATTTGTGGGCCGCAGCGCCACCTGGTTGCTGGGAGTTGGTCAGTTCACTACTCTGTCCCTCCATTTTAACAACCGAACCAAAAATAGCCTAGTAGAGCTTCTGCAGATAGCTCAAACTGCACCTTTTGGGCAGCAACTGCTAGCTTTGTAGCAGAAAAACACTAAATTAACCTTTGTGCGCACAGGTTTTAGTGTTTTAAGATTGCACGGAATGCCGTGACTGACGCTTAAAATACTATTCCTTTCAGTATTTTAGCAAAAGCTGGTGCGTTGCCGTAGCAACGTCTTACAACACTTGCAGTGTTAAATATGCTAGTTATTCCTTCAGAATATTAGCAAACAGGGTGTTATCAGTCTTTGAGTGAAGGTTTCAGTTAGTTACAATAGCCACTGTGAGTTAAAGTCGCTAAATTAGCAGTTAATTTTAGCCTAAAAGGGTTAGTCAGAATTACACACTGCACCTTTAATGAAGAACTGAATTTTAACCTAAAAGGTTAACCAGAATTAATTACACATTGCACCTTTAAGGAAAAACTGAATTTTAACGTAAAAGGTCAACCAGAATTAATTTACACGTTGCACCTTTAAAGAAGCACCGAGTTACTGGTGAGAGTTCGATGCAGCTTCCTGCTCAGCGAAATCAGCACCACTCTGTTGCTGGTTCAAGGCTGAACAACTGATTATTTTTAATTCAAGCTCTTTGGATTTATTTGTTTGTTTGTGCCGGATAGAAATCTGTGTATCCAAGCCTCACACGGGCTGCACCAATTAATGTATATTCAAAATAATGTTCAAGGTGTTTTGTGTGTATGTATGTGTGTGTGTGTTTCTAAAATGGAGTCTGTATGCAAGATGGCTGACCCCTTTGTCTGGCTAAAGTGTGGGTGGCAACATGCACTTTAACTTCCAAAGCACTTAGAATCAGTAGTAACTTAACCTTAAATCACTCAAAACATTTCAAAGGATCATGAAACAACACAAAAGATTAATCACAAGTTAATATCTTTTAGTTTATCAGCCTGGCCATGGCCGAAAACATTTAAAGATACCAAACAATGATCAATAAGCAGTTTATTTATTCAAAATGACCCGGCGGACGTGTTTTGGGAGCGAAAGAGGAAGACACGAAGCTACTTTTTAAGCAATAGCGCGGTTTTATTGCTTATTCTGGACTATAGAGGAAACGGGAGGAGAAAAGGAGAGAGAAAAATGAGTTTTCTGATCACCAGAAGAGCGAGGCGTCCCTCACTGTTTTGATTTGACGGTTCTCCGTGTTTCTCCGCAGTTTTCAGCGTCATCCGTCGGTTTGATGCTTTCTCCGTTGTTTGGCTCCACGAGTGTTTCTCCACGGGCTGGACACAAAGAGAACGAAGTTTCTTTTGGGCTGAGTTTGACAACTTACAGCGTCTCTGAGAGCTGGATGGAGCTCCGCTCGTTCCCAGTCAGGTCCTGATGGAGTTGGAGTGTAGTTTCCAGCAGTTCCGTGGGCTCAACTTGGGCATTTAGAGCTTCCGCGTGCTCAAGGGAGTCGGAGCGTTCGACAAGCGTGTCCTTACCGCCAGGTATCCTGGGCAAAAGAACGAGGTTCCTTTGTCTTTCCTGATGATTTATAGTCTTTGAAGTCGCGGGAAAGCTCCGCTGACTCCCACACATGCACAGAATGTGTTTCTGGTATTAGGCGGTGACGTCATCACAATGCTTCCGTGTACAAAGCATCATGGGAAATGAAGTTTCTTGGCGCTGATGTGATTATTTGCTTTTCAGAGCAATTTAAGCACAGTCATTTTGGAGAAAATCACTGCATAGTAATTTCCTCATGAGGTCAGACCCTCAACAGTCTGTTGTGACACCTGACAGTCTCTCCCATTTCAATCCCAGAGTGTCCATGCACGCATTTGCCTATGTAAAAAGATCACTCCCTGTCGTTGTCCCTTTCATCGACCGCATTGCTGCCAGCTCCTCTGTGAGCTTGAAGTCCGTTATCCCCCGGACAAATACGAGCAGCTGGGCTGTGTCACGGACATCACAGCTCTCGTCTAAGGCCAATGAGAAAAAGTCAAAACTTGCCACTTCACGTTGCAGCTGAAGCTCCAGGTTTCCCGCAATGTCCTCGATCCTCCTGGTCACGGTTCGCCTGGACAGCGGGATTTGCTCAAAAGCGCCTTTTTTTTTCAGGGCATATTAGTGCGGCAGAGTCCACCATGCACTAGGGCTGGGCGATATGACGATTTTAGACCATTTTACGATCTACACATCTGACGGTCTGTCATTTTTGAGAGACCTTTTTATCACGATTCACAACTCTGCTGTTGAATTTCTGCCTCTGAATGAAAATGGAACTTACCTCAGGCGAATGACACGCCTTTGTTTGACCCTTAACCAATCAGTGTGAGTCATAGTAATATATTAGTGCCCCGCTTGTTTTCACCTGTGTGTGAACAAACATGGCTTCGGCCGCGGCTGAGAGCGACAACAAGGTTTTCGTTCCGAAGAGGAACGCAGGGTTTCCTTAGCGTGCGGCGCTAACAACTTAGCGACGTGACATGTCTCAGAGAAAGCATAAAAACACGTTGGACGCTTCTTCTGAAGCAGGAAAATAACACTTCTTAAGCAGAGCACGACGTCGCCTCGGCTCGTTCACCCTCTGCCGAGCCGGACTGAGCTCGGTCACTGGGTCGTTGGAGCTGCCCCGTGACTGCCTGATGGAAAACCAGCGGGTTTCATCAGACTCGTAATGTTTCTTGTTTTTGCTGGGTTCCTATATAAGGAACCCAGCAGATTGCATCAAGTACCAGGGTGTGTCCGAATCCAAGGGAAGGATGCTTGTAAGGGCACATTTTGAGGTCGATGACGTCACAACGCAGCGACGAGTACTGTCCGAATTCCAAGAACACTCATCATCGCATCCTCAAATGCGTCCTCGCTCCGCCCACTTTTCGAGGACGGGTCTGTTGTATCCTCACAGAACAAGGTTATCCCAGGTGCCGGCTGTGGATTTTCAATACGAAAAGAAAATGGGAGAGCTATGAAGCTTTAAACGTAAGTTTCTTAAAAACTAGCTGTAGAAACCTAAAAAGCTTAAAGCGGTTCTGTTTATAGACATTTTTCGTTCGTATATTTGTTTTTTAAATTACATTTTTGGCAGAAACCAGCCAGAACGTGTTTGTTTCATGGGTCCCGTAGTTATTCCCGTTTGTGAGTGTGTGTGTGGCAAATTAAACTTGTCATTTGTTTTAGGGACAACAGAGCAAAGAAGCGTTTTTATTATGCTTAGAGGTGAAGAGTGAAGCTGTTTACACGAGTACAGTAGTTCTGTGTTCTGCTGTGAAAAGTAGTTTCACATTCAGGGATTTACACAGCTGACACGTTTTAATTAAGTAGAAATTGTTTGTGTGAAGAATAAAAGTTTTATCTTCTCATGTGGAGAAATGTAAAACTGTGTTTATTGCCTTTTTGCCACCTGTGGTCTCTCGTTTTCTCTGTAGGACTGCAGGTGTCCAGGGCCAGGAGAGGCTTCACCTGGTGGTCATCCTGGGAGAAAGGCCTTCTACTGTCATCATGTTAATGTTATTTAGCTGTTTGATATTTTAACACATTTATTAAAGCAAATACTAACTGATAACTCTTTCTGGTCATTCCTTTTATCACCGGTTTTATTAATACAGACGTTTTTGAACATGTTACTTGAACAGAAAATGAAAAGACTGTAAGGAGACAAGATTATTTATAATACATTACAATTGTTTACAGATCAAAACCAGTATGGACCAGTTATGTACGGTTAAAGCAGGATTGACCTGAGTGACTCTTCTTGGATCATTTATTTAAACTGAGTGAGCAGGAAGTCTTTAACAGTGCCGCTGGATCTGCTGCAGGAGGATCCAGACATGGATGGAGGGCTGGAGCAGACCCGTGGCTGGACGTTTCTGGCCAGAGGAACATCATACAGGACGGTCTGCAGAGAGAGCTTTGGGACGCTTCCTCTCACTGTCCACTCCATCGTCCATCTACAGGGACTGCTGGGCTGGCTCAGACAACGGCTGTTACATCTCTAAGATGTATTCAGAAATATGAGAGGAGATGGTTTATGGATCCACTAGTATAACAATTGTTACTCTTCAGCAAATAAAACCACAGTGTTGTTTTTAATAGAGGTTCCTAAATGACTTGCATATACAATACTCTGAAATCAGCATACAAAAGCATGTTGTAGTTTTCAGAAATAAAAAGCCAAAAAATATCCCCTCTGCATTTTTCACAAACTGCACACTGGATAGCAGGCCATTTTGTGTGTTTTTGTCACCCAGCCACTCGCGCATATGCACAAAGATGAAAGTAGATGTCAACAAAAATCCTATGCAGCAACATAAATAGTAAACAAACACTGGCGGGGTGAAGCAAGCCAAGTACAAACAGGATATGCACAACGGCCAAATGAATGGACAACAACAACGCCGCACGTTCCGTACGTGCTGTACTGTTTGATTGTTTACTTTGTGGCAATGCTAAAATCAGAAAACTGATTTTGCAGTCCCATCACTTCCATAAGTAACCAATCACAGCTCAACTGCTTCAGCTTGAGTCAAACCAGTTCACTTTCAGCCAAACTAAAGCATATGCATGCATTTAAAAAAGCATCAGTTTTAGGGCAATAGTTCGATTATCTGAGGTAAACACTTTGAGTCAGTGAATTAAAGTTGGACAGTAGGACGTGCTAATTAAGTAATTTGGTGAACCAATGTACATTATACATGTACAATAATTGTTTTAAATGTGCTATGGTAGAACGTCTGAACAACGGTATAGGTGCTTTTTAAACCAGGCGGTTGGGGGGTTGGGTGGAAAGGTCTGGCAGGCTGGATGTGGCCCCGGGCTGCCAGTTGAGGTTCACTGCTTTAAACAGTGCTCACAACCAGAAAACATCTGAGATTTGCTTCACATGTTTGGAGTTGTAAAGGATCAGTCTTCAATTCTCACATGAAACATGCAATCTTATGCTCCTGTGCTGGTTGTTTCTAATTCAGTCCTCTGGGCATCATATTTCAGTTTTTGTCAATGTCCTTAACGCACCCGACACATTGAGCGCAACAGCTGCTCGCTTGCTGTCTAATCCTATACCCTGACAAGTGTCACTGTAATTAGATGATCAACGAGATTCGCTTCACCGCTCAGGGTTTTTCTGGTGATGATGATTGGTGAATGTTAGCTGTGGATAGCAATTCTTCTAGAAAACTGAAAAAGGTGAATTTGTACAATAATATGTAGAATGGTGCACAGCTCTTACTTCCTGAGAGCCATCTGATGACTTTAGACTCTTTTGCCACTTCAAGGCACTGCAAACTGTTGTAGCAAGGTTGCCTTGAACTTTCTAAATGCTAACTTGTTTTTTTCTTTAAACTTTTTTCAGTCAAAAAAAGTTTCCCAGAAGGCTGCAATACACTAAAATGGTGTGATCACTTTTGTAATAGACAACCCACTAAAAGTTGTAAAGATTTAAAAGAAAAAAAGGGGAAAAAATGTAAGAAAAAGTTTATGTGACAACACTTACAACTCATGTTTACAGAGGGCTTGTATGTGTATGTGTTGAGGGATACATTATCACACACTTGAATTTCTCTCTCTCTCTCTCTCTCTCTCTCTCTCTCTCTCTCTGTCTCTCGCTCTCTCTCTCTCTCTCTCGCTCTCTCTGTCTCTCTCTCTGTCTCTCGCTCTCTCTGTCTCTCGCTCTCTCTCTCTCTCTCTCTCTCTCTCTCTCTCTCTCTCACACACACACACACACACACACACACACACACACACGCATTCACACAATGCGTAAAAATCAACTGTATGGGGGTCCCAGTTGCAAAGTATTAAATGGAAAAATGTAAGGGCTACATTTGACCACCTTTAGCTCCACATGCTAATATAAACAGGGAGAGAACATTTAGGATGGATTTTTTACTCGATGTTATGTCTAAATATTTGAGTATGCTCACCAAAATAAATGAAACAGTAAATATTTTATATTATATTTATATTAATATAGTTAAATCAAAAATATTTAGAGTCAACTTTAAAGTTACTGCCAATCTTTGACCAGGACCAGGGCTGCTTGGAGATGCGCATGCGCTGACGGCCGATCACCGGACAGCAGCATTTGAAGCTGATGGCAGCTCGTTAACAAACATCCACAAACAATTAAGACACATTTTTGCCCAATTTATTTACTGACAATGCAAAAAATAATCTGGTAAGTATAACTCACTCAACCTGGAGGTAAGTGAAGAAAATTTAGAAAGTTTACAAAACTATGTTGACGAAGTTTTTGATTTCTTTGTTATGGGTCAGAAGAAATCAGCAGCTGAGACAGAAACGCCTGGAAACAAGAGGAGCCGTCCTCAGGACTCACATGAGGTCTCATCTCCCCGTAGGGTCTGGGCCCGAATGTAGGCATGGGCAAGGAGGGGCAATGCCCCCCCCCCCCCCCCCCCCCCCCAAATTGCGATGACATGTTGAAATCCCAAATTTGAAAAGATCTGATGAAAAAGGGTCAGAGCGCTCTCCTCTCTCTCCCTCATTTGAAGTAGCTGCTGATTGGTAGATGCATAGGTAGGGTGTGGCCAGCCACTGCGCTTGGTTCTCTGTGTCTCACTCACTTCACACGCTCCCAGCAGAGAGTCAGCAGCAGAACACAGAGACGTACCATCATTATCTGAGCTCAGCCACTGGTTGAAGTTTTCTTCTTGTCGGTCACTGGAATTATTTGGTTACTCTTTCTCAAGGTTTTAGTTTGCCTCGTTCTCTTCTTTAATTTGTTTTTGAAGTGAACCGAGTCAATGTGCGCAGGTTTTCAGGTTCCTAAACCTAGCAACAGTGCTAACGCACTAGCGGCAGAAGCCGGCTCGTCGGCTGCTGCTTCTCAACTCGCCACAACCAGTTGCACAAGCACCGCAGCCCCTCCTGCTGTCCCCGTCGCTACCAACCCAGCCGTCGCTTTAGGTGACACAGGCCTGAACAGTAGCGCACCGTCCCACCCCACCACTCTTGTTTTCCCCAAGCGCCATTTTGGGAAAAACATGCGCTCATTTTGCCCTGCCTGGAATCGTGGAAGACCATGGCTGGAATATTCAGTAAAGCTGGATGCATGCTTTTGTTTCCCATGTCATAAGTTTGGAGGGAACAATGATAGGCATTTGGCTTTCACAAAACAAGGATTTAATAATTGGAAAACAGCACTGGAAAAGGACAATGGATTCACAAAGCATGCATCAAGACAATGCCACGTAAAAAATGAAAAAAGCTGGTCTGAAATGTCCCAAAGAGTGGCTGCAGGGTAAACAATAGGTAATTTAGTAAGTCCCACACAAATCAAGAAAAACAGATATGTAAAAACAATTGGAGAAGTAGTTCAGTTCCTAGCAGAAAATGAGCTGCCACTTCATGGCAGTGTGGAAAGCGGTGATGATTTCTCTGCAGAACTGTTCTTAATGGTTGACTACACACTGGCCAAAGACTCCAAATTTAATTAAATAAACACACACATCCCAGAATATGCAAAATACACATCTCACAACATACAAAACAAATTATTGAAACACTGGCAAAAATGGTATTAAAACAGATCTAAGCTAATTATGCTGGATTTTGCATTAAAAGTGATGGAACTAGGGACAGATGTGGAGAATCAGTCAGCCATGGTTAGATTTGTCTGTAATGGCATTCCAGAGGAACACCTGATCGGTCTGCTTGACCTCAGTCAGTTAAATGCTGAATTTTATTACCACCCAAACCCTTGAGCATCTCTCTGAGTCAGGCTATAGTGCAGCTGAAATGATCAGTCAGTGCTATGATGGAGCTTCTGTCATGAGTGGGCTCAGGGGTGGGGTTCAGGCCTTACTGCAGAAGAAGGTAGGGAAGGATGTTCCCTACATCCACTGCTACAACCATCAGCTGCACTTGGCAGTGGTGCATGCAATGCAGGCAGAGCCATGTGCAAAAACCTTTTTTGATCTATCAGGATCTCTACACTCATTTTTCTACCGTCATTATGTTTCACAGAACTATGACGTTCCCTCCCTGAAACGACTGTTGGAGATCAGGTGGACAAGCCACCATGATGTGACCAAGTGCCTTGTGGAGAATCAGGATGCTATTATGAGTATCCTGTCAGAGGTTACAGAGGACAGAGCTGCTGCTGTTGATATCTGTACAGAGGCATCAGGACTGTTGATGTTAAGGAGGCACAATTTCTTTGAACTAGGGAAATTCCCCCTAAACGTTCTGGGTTCCTTGAAGTCTGCAAATTCTATGCTGCAGTCTCACTCTGTTGACCTGTGCTGTGCTTCAGAAGTAGTCAGTGCATCTCTGCAGGCTTTGAAGCAGATGAGAGAGGAGGAAAGTGCAACATTAACCAGCACACCTGCACCAGCTGCTAAAAGACAAAGAAAAACAAGCTCACTGCTAACAGGTAGTGTTGTAATGTCCACTGTGGGCCACGCAGAAGACTCCACGACTCCTAGCCAGGCTCTAAAGAGAGCTCTTCTCAACATTTTGGACATAGTCATTGTAGAGATGGAGACAAGATTGTCCAAAAGCAATCTCCATCTCATGAAAGTAGTTAACTGCCTTCAACCTCAGTCTCCCTCTTTTCTGGATCTTGACATGTTAAGTCCTCTGCAGAAAATGACAGGAAGGGACAAACTTTCCAATGAGATTCTTGTTGCAAAAATAATGTTGGAGAAATAATTCAAAAAGACTGATGATGATGACAGTGTAGAGATGGTAGGTCTCACCACCATTTGCAAATATCTACATGGGTATAAGAATGCCTTTCCTCAGCTCCATCGCATGTATGTGACCTCCCTTGTGATTGAAATATCAGCAGCATCATGCGAGAGCTTTCTCCACTTTGTCTCGTGTTCTTACCCCGTTCCACCGTACTACGCTACACGAGAGAAAAAGAAATGTAGTCATTCTGGCTCACGAGAAGGCCATGACAACAGGCCTAGATATGGATGGATTTGTTAGGACTTTAGCACAGAAAAGCAGACGGCTGATGCTGTAATGACTGATGAAAGCCATAAAGAAATAAAAACAACAACAATTAAGAAAATTAATAAAAAATAAATAAGTAAAATAAAAAATAAAAATGGAAGGATAGACAGATAAGATAGATAAAATAGATTAAAGACATAAAATGATAAAAGCATTAAAAATGTAAAGATAGATAGATAGATAGATAGATAGATAGATAGATAGATAGATAGATAGATAGATAGATAGATAGATAGATAGATAGATGATAGATAGATAGATAGATAGATGATAGATAGATAGATAGATAGATAGATAGATAGATAGATAGATAGATAGATAGATAGATAGATAGATAGATAGATAGATAGATAGATGATAGATAGATAGATAGATAGATAGATAGATAGATAGATAGATAGATGATAGATAGATAGATAGATAGATAGATAGATGATAGATAGATGATAGATAGATAGATAGATAGATAGATAGATAGATAGATAGATAGATAGATAGATAGATAGATAGATAGATAGATAGATAGATAGATAGATGATAGAAAGATAGATAGATAGAAAAAAGATAGATAGATAGAAGAAAAAGCTAGATAGATAGATAGATAGATAGATAGATAGATAGATAGATAGATAGATAGATAGATAGATAGATAGATAGATAGATAGATAGATAGATAGATAGATAGATAGATAGATAGATAGATAGATAGATAATAGATAGATAGATAGATAGTCAGATAGATAGATAGATAGATAGATAGATAGATAGATAGATAGATAGATAGATAGATGATAGATAGATAGATAGATAGATAGATAGATAGATAGATAGATAGATAGATAGATAGATGATAGATAGATAATAGATGATAGATAGATAGATAGATAGTCAGATAGATAGATAGATAGATAGATAGATAGATAGATAGATAGATAGATAGATAGATAGATAGATAGATAGATAGATAGATGATAGATAGATAGATAGATAGATAGATAGATAGATAGATAGATAGATAGATAGATAGATAATAGATGATAGATAGATAGATAGATAGATAGATAGATAGATAGATAGATAGATAGATAGATAGATAGACAGATAGATAGATAGATAGATAGATAGATAGATAGATAGATAGATGATAGATAGATAGATAGATAGATAGATAGATAGATAGATAGATAGATAGATTGATTGATTGATTGATTTATTGATTGATTGAAAAAAAAGATTAATGCAGCCCCAATAGGGAACAAGCCGGTCCCAAGCCTGGGTAAATGCAGAGGGTAGTGTAAGGAATGGATAAAAGGAAAAGATAGATGGATAGAAGAACTGTAATGATGATAGCATATTTTTCTATGCATTTTAGGGATTTGGGGGTATGTGACACCCGAAAAATTATTTCCCAGACCTGCCCCCCGATATTATACCTGCACCCCTTTGTAGGGCTGGCGAAATCTGGCCCTGATTATTAGATTCTATAGATAAACAGCTTCTGGGATTTGAGGGGCGACTCAACCTGCTTGAGGTTCTACATCAGGGGTTCCAGAACCTCCGAACATCTTTGGAGTTCAGCCAGGAGCAGGTTGAGCGGCTCACTGCTGAGAACGCGTCTCTGCGGGAGTCAGTTTCTTCCCTGGAAGAGGGAGTAAAGCGGATCACCCAGGACAACAAGATTCTCAAAGAGACGGTTTTGGACCTTCAGGCCCATAGCTTGAGGGATAATTTGGTGTTCGCAGGCCTGCTGGAGCAGGCGGGAGGGGCGGAGAACTACGAGCAAACAATCAAGAACTTTCTCCAGACCGAAATGAAGATATCTGAAGAAATGGTACAAAAGATCACCTTTCACCGGGTACATCGCCTTGGAGCTTGAAGAGTGGACAGCAGAAGACCTCTTCCCATCTTGGCTAAATTTGAACATTTTAAGTAGAAGGATCTTGTTAAAAGCCACAGAAGAGAGCTCAAAGGAAAATACTTTCCTATGGAAATCCTGGGTCGGCACCGAGTCCTCTTCCTGCTGTGCAAAAAGTTTATCCAGGTTGGGAAGAGGGCTGTCATCTTGGTGGATAACCTTTATGTGGACAGCAAACTTTTCAAGGAGCGAGGAGTGACAGACTGGCTGTATTAGCCCAACATCAGGTCAGACATTTATTATTCTTATCAGGATTCACTGGATTTGAGCACATCAGGATTAGATAGCTGCTAGATCCGTGTTCTAGATAATGAGATCACCTGTTCTTAATCACCTCAGACCCCAATCACCTTTTCTTTTTAGTTCTTTCTTCTTCTTTAACCTTTATAATTCTTTTCTTTCCTCTTTTTATCTGCCTCTGGATCTTTACATCTGTAGGGCACAACCACGCAACTTTCCAACACTGCGTCAGACTCAGCACGCACGTGCGCGTGCACACACACACACACACACACACACACACACACACACACACGCATTCTATACATTTAGTTACTTATTCTATCTTATTCACATGAAGGCGTCATATTTTAACTACTCACACACACATCTATGGGTGCACTAAAGTTTGTCTCATGGAACGTACATGGAGCTGGCTCCATAGAGAAAAGAATAAACATTTTTGATCAGCTAAAGAGAGTGCAAGCAGACGTAATATTATTACAAGAGACTCATAGATCTGCCACATCCGCAGATGAACTTAAAACACCTGAGTTTCCCAACATGTTCTCTGCCTGCTATAACTCTAGGCAAAGAGGTGTAGCTATTTTAATACACAAAAACATCAATTTCACAGTATTGGACACAGTCTCTGATCCAGAGGGTACATTTATAATGTTAAAAATATCTGTACTGAACTAAAGCTTATGTATCATCAGCATATACTGTCCAAATATTAATGACCTTTCATTCTTTCATAATTTTTTCTCTGTACTCTCCGAACACTTGGACTGTCCACTTATACTTGGAGGTGATTTTAATTTTTGGATGGACACTTTAACAGACAGGCTCAGTACAGCTGGGACTCAGCGCAATTGGCAATCCACTAACATAGTTAAACAGTACATGAGTGATTATGGGCTTTGTGATGCATGGCGATCTCTTCATCCTAACCGTAGAGAGTATAGTTTTTTCTCACATGTCCATCACTTTCATTCACTTTTGGATTATTTTCTACTCAGCAGGTCATTGTTGGCTGATATTTCAGACACTGCTATACAACCCATAGCTGTCAGCGACCATGCTCCGGTTTCTTTAACTCTGGTAAATAAGAAGATAATCCCACCAAGCAAAAACTGGGGGTTTAATACATCACTGCTTACAGACGAAGGTTTTATAGAATTTTTTTACAATGATCTGCCTGGAACATCAGCATCTATTCTCTGGGAGGCAGGAAAGGCAGTGATGAGAGGTAAAATAATCTCTTTCTCATCACATAAGAAAAAAAACAGAAAACAAACGTATTCAGGAGTTAGAAGAAATCATTAAGTCTTTAGAGGCATCCACTGAAGAAGAGTTACTGAGCAAATTGCATTAAGCTAAATTAGAACTTCATGGAATTATTGACAAAAAGACAACATTTTTAGCACAAAGACTACAAACAGAAAACTTTGAACATATTAACCCCCAAATTCCACTACCTCCGCTCTGCTCCGCTCCGCTCCGCTCCGCTCTGGTCCGCCCCCGCCTTCCGCAGCCGCTCGCTTCCGAACTCAATTTTTACTGGTACCCGCTCTGCAACGGCTCCGCTCCGGTGCGGAGACCTGAGGTGGGCAAACAAGCATGCGCGGGATTTTCAAGATCTTGCGATACAGTCCGAGCGATAAACGCGGAAGTTAGATCCAAACACCCGTTGTGTGGGAGAAGCATCGGCATGAACTGTTTAATCTACCCATCATTTGTGTTGAGAGATCAACAGTGTTTGGATCAACAAAGTGTGACTACTTTGATAGTGGAAACTGTATTTATGGCTTACTTTTGTGCATTTAAACTTCAGCCGCCATTGATAGTTGTTAAAAGTTGTTAAACCTGTGCATATGAAACATAAAACGCCTTTTGTTTATCGATGTATTGTGAAAAACGGAAGTTGTGCTCGCTCCTTTTCCTGTTGGGCGTTTGTGATTTCTGTCCAATTATTGCGGAGGTGCTCCGGCGTCCGGCAAAAATAGGATCGATTCTATTTTTGCCGGACGCCGGAACAGAGGGCGGCGCACGGTGCCGCACTGCCGGAGTATGGCCGGAGCACGGCCGGAGCACGGCCGCAGTAGTGGAATTGCTCTGATTGACTAGAACGGGACCGATTTTGCTCCGGCGTTCGTGTCGGAGCGGAGCGCAGCGGAGCAGAGGTAGTGGAATTTGGGGGTTATAAATCAGGTAAATTTTTAGGTAACCAGGTAAAAATAAATAAAGAGAAAACTACCATATCTGCTGTTAAAGACTTATATATAGTTTAATATAGTTCATGATCCTGAAAGAATAAACAAGACTTTCAGAGACTTTAACCAAACTTTGTACTCACCACAGATAAACCCATCAGATGACGAGATCAATGAGTTCCTTGACAGGATAACACTTTCTAAATTATCAGACAGCCAAGCTATAATCCTGGACTCGCCACTAACATCAGCTAAGCTGCTATATTTATCGAACCACTAGCAGTAGCAATTAGGCAAACAACAGGTATTAAAGGCATTAAGTGTAAGAAAATAGAACATAAGATCAGTCTTTATGCAGATGATGTTTTACTCTTTCTCCGAAATTCTCAACCCTCTCTCTCCCAAGCAATAGAACTGATAAACTCTTTTTCAAGAGTTTCAGATTACTCTATAAACTGGTTCAAATCCACAGTTCTACCAATTAATTTCTCTTTTGTCAAATTGCTTAATACACAATTAGAGTCAAGGAATATCACATACCTGGTAATTAATGTCTCTCCCAAGTTGGCAGATCTAACCAAACTAAACTATATCCCACTTTTAAAGAATATGGAAGATGATCTTGCAAGATGGAAATCCTTACCGATATCACTCATGGGGAGGGTTGCTACAATTAAAATGATGGTCTTACCCAGAATAAATTACTTATTTTCAATGATCCCAAACAAGTCACCAGCTGACTGGTTTAGATCTCTGGACACCTCATTCACTAAATTCCTTTGGCAGAATAAACCTCCACAAATTAGCTTAAAGACACTTCAGGAGACCAAAGACAGAGGACTGGATCTACCCATTTTTTATTATTATTTCTTAGCAAACTGGCTGCAATATATACCAAGTTGGTTGCAAGATAACCCACTAGATGAGTGCTGGTTAGATATAGAACAGACACTTTGCAATATGATAGAGATTTCAGACTTACCATTTATTAGCTCAAGCATGAGAAAACATGAAGGCTTCAAAAGTATTAGTATCAGCACCTCTCTGACAGCATGGTGGGAGTATCTTAAAACGACAGAGTCTTCACTAATACATGCAGACGCACACCTATCTGGAATAATCCTGATATTTTGCAAAATGATGAACCTTCCGGACTGGAAAAGTAAAGGAATCCCATACCTGGAACACATATATGAAGAACTGGACTTCATTCCATTTAATAGAATAGTCTCCCAATTTGGAACAGATAAGAATAGCTTTTTAGAATATCACCAAATTAAATCTGTAGTTAAACAAAAATTTAAGCTCAATAAAATAGAGTTACAAACACCACCAAGGGTATTTGACTTCTACAGTCTCAGACCCCCCAAACTACTGTCTAAAGTATATAAGACACTGTCCAAAATAGACAATAGAATAGCAATCCCTATTGAAAAATGGGAGGTGGATCTATCAGTCAGCTTTGACCAGAACTTCTGGTCCCAAACTTGTTTAAAAACTTTTAAAATGATCAGACACCCCAATTTACAATGAATTCAGTACAAAATTCTACACAGAGTACACTATACACGTCATCGGATGTTCAAGATGGGGTCTGTGTCATCTGACACCCTTAAACACTGCACAAACAACATTTCTGACACACCCATGCACTGTGGTCCTGTGCACCTGTCCAGGAGTTTTGGGGGTAGAGTATGTGCAGACTTGTCAAAGTGTCTGAAATGTCATTTCCTAACTGCCCCCTCTCTTTGTTTACTGGGAAACCTGGACGATGTCCCGATTGAAACATCTTTAGTTCACGTGGTTCTGACTGCCATATGCATCGCTAAGAAAACTATCCTCATAATTTGGAAAAATAGCGATACTCTATGCATTATCCATTATAGAAATCTTTTGTTAGATAATTTTACACTTGATATAGCCTTCCACTTCAAATCAATCTCTCTGGGCTCCTTTGATCGGTTCCATTACATAGCGATGATGGGGGATCATTGATATAATCTTGCGGGATGATGTGGGTGATGGGGTGGAGGGTCTGAGTTTGGAGTATCTCGACGTTCCCTGGAGGTGGGTTTACTGGGGGTATCTGGGACTGGGGGGCTGCTGCCCCTCTCTGGAGGTGCTTGGGTTGCCTCGGGGGGTGGACTACTGGTGGTTGTGAGTGGGGCCCCTTGGGAGTCTTGGCGGTGGCCATGCGTAGCTGCCTGGCAGCTGCATTGCCCCTGACGAGGTCTGGGTGGGGGCCTGGGGGCTCGAGGTGTGGGGGTGGCCGGCCCTGTGTGGTGATCTGGGTGGGGCCTTGGGGGTCAGGTCCTGACATGTATGCTGCCGGGAAGAAGTCCAGTCCAGTCTCTTACTATTCTGAATAACGCTGCATTCCTGTTCACACTTGGGTTCTGCGCTGTTGTTCCTACATTAACTGCATGCTAGAAGCCCTCAACACTCGTATGGGTTCTCTAACCATGCTACACTCTTGCATTACTAATGCTGGTTGTGTGAGAGACCCACAGTTGTGATACCTGTGTTTGTATAGCACCTTCTCAGGGTTCTACAACCCCCCAAGGTGCTTCACAACACTATCAGTCATTCACCCATTTACACACACATTTACAAGCAGGTGATGAAGAGCTACAATGTAGCCAAGGCACACTAAAAGAGGCGAGGCCTGATGAACATTGGCGCCACCGGTCCCCCAGACCACCACCAGCAGGCAAGGTGGGTAAAGGGTCTTGCTCAAGGTCACCGGCCACCAGCCACTTTTTCAAACTTTTCTCCACTAACCTCCTCTTTTCCACCTTGCTTCTGTCTGCGATCCTCTTTGGTAATGTCCCTGCTACCATCTCCTATGATCGCCAGACTCTTTTATCCTCTCGTTCCTTCACGATCACTCAAGATGCACCGAGGATGTACCTCCCTCTTTGTTTACTTGAGCGGCATGCTGGCTCGGAGCCAAACGACGATTCCTACCAGGGCGCCTCCAGCGATGTTTATCCGGTCCCTGGAAAACGTCAGAAGAAAAGAGGTAAACAAGCAGGAATCCAGGTGAGAATAAGACTTCTCTTAAAGCGTGGTTTATCTAGTAAACATCGGCGTGATCTTCTAGCTTCTTGTCCTTTGTTTGGTGACCTGAGCGCCACTTCCGCATTCCTGCCAGGCCACGTTGCGGCGCGGTTTGTCCGTCCAAGTTTTTTAAGGTCTGTTTATCCTCATTCCTCAGTGGTTTCTCCTCCTTTTCCCTCCATAAGTGGTTTTTATGAACACCGTGGATCTAACCCTGCTAAGTTACGTCCACTAACTCCATCTGTTTCTGTAGTTTGTGATTCATCTACCTCACTCAGCATGGCTCTATTAAATATCTGCTCTGTTAACAATAAGTCCTTCCTGCTCAATGATTTAAATCTCTCTAAAAACCTGGATTTTATGTTTCTGACTGAAGTTTGGCAGCAAACATCTGATTATTCTGGTCTGATTGAACTCTGCCCGAGTGGTTATTATTTTCTTAGCCAGCCCCGGGGTTCTGGTCGTGGTGGAGGCCTAGCTGTTGTTTTCAGAGACCATCTTCCATGAAGCTCTACAACCTCTGGTCACTTTGCTTCCTTTGAACTGCAGCTGATTAAAGTCGGGCGTAAGAACCCGTTCTACTGTGCTGCGGTCTATTGTCCACCTGGTCCAAACAGTTCTTTCCTTCAGGAGTTTAGTGACTTTCTATCCTCCACTGTGAAGCTGTCCAGACTGGTGGTTGTTGGTGACTTTATCATCCACATTGATGATCCCTCAGACCACTTTGCCATGAATTTCTCCAGCCTCATGGACACCTTCAGCTTTACCCAGCATGTTTCTGGTCCCACACACCAGGGGACACACTCTGGACCTTGTTTTTACCCTGGTTCTAAATGCTGACCGTGTTTGTCCTGAGGACGTTTATATTTCTGATCACCATTGCATTTTCTTTAACTTGTCCATTTCTGCGTGCCCAACTCCTGCTCACAGTCTGGCTAGTTCTCGTTTTCTTAATGAGAGCACAACTAGCAATTTTTCTGCTGCTTTTGATCCACCATGTTCTTCTGATAACGACCCAGATTCCTTAACTTCTCAGTTTAACGAGCACTACCTCTCCATTCTGGATGACATCTTTCCTTCAGAACTAGATCAGTTCCTGCAGTGAACCCTACTCCCTGATTTAATGACAGCCTTGCAGCCTGAAGTGCCAATGCAGAAAAATTGAGTGTTTGTGGAAGAAAACCCGTCTCCACGTCCATCTGCTGCACCTAAATGATCTTCTGACATCCTTTAACTCCGCAGTCAGAGATGCAAGGGTTATCTGTTTTTCCAACCTGGTGTCCCAGAGCAAAGGGAACCCCAAGGTGCTGTTTAACACCATCAGCTGCATCGTCTCTCCTGCCTCTCCTACAGCCACCATCCACTCTGTTGGAGACTGTGAGAACTTTTTGTCTTTCTTTGTGGACAAAGTCAATAAGGTTAGATGTAGCATCTCTCCCTCAGCCTTATCTCTGCCTCTCCCTGCTCCAACCTGATCTGTCATCCTAGATAGCTTTGCTCCGTTTTCTTTGCCTGAGTTAACCAAACTAGTTAACTAAATGAAGACCTCTGCGTGCCCCTCAATATCTTACCCTCATCTTTGTTTAAAAGTGCTTTTCAGTCCATCGGTCCCAGCATGCTCTCCATTATTAATTCTTCTCTGGTCTCTGGTAAGGCTCCTGCCTACTTTAAGAACTCTGTAATCCACCCGCTTCTTGAAAACTGAGTCTTGACCCCTCTCTCCATAGCAGCTTCAGACCCATCTCTAAACTTTCGTTCATCTCCAAGATCTTGGAAAAGGTTGTGGCTAAACAACTCACAGCTGCTCTTGATGAACATAACATCTACGATAGCTTCCAGTCAGGTTTTCGTAGAGCTCATTCTACTGAAACTGCTCTTTTAGGGTCTCTAATGACCTTCTGACTCACAGTGATGCAGGGGACTGTTCTGTTCTGGTTCTGCTGGACCTGACTGCAGCCTTTGACACTGTTGACCACCTGCTACTGGAAAGGCTGAGAGACTGGGTAGGCCTATCAGGAACTGTTCTGCTCTTATCTTTCTGAGTACTCCTTTTCTATGGCCGTCTCCAAGTTTAGGTCCTCCACCACTTCCCTTACCCATGGTGTCCCACAAGGTTCTGTGCTGGGGCCTCTGCCCTTTCTCCTCTATCTGCTTCCTCTTCAGCACATCCTGAACTCCTTCAAAGGAATGTCCTACCATCTTTATGCAGATTACATCCAACTGTATATCTCCTTCAAGCCCCATGAGATGTCTAAGCTGCAGCTGTTACACCCCTGCTTAGACTCTAACAAAACCTGGATGGCTGGGAGCTTTCTACAGCTGAATGAAGATAAGACTGAGATCCTCATCTGTGCCCCAGACAAGCTGGTTCCCAAAGTCAGAGACTCTCTTGGTCAGCTTGCTTCCCACACCAAACCTTCTGTCAGGAATCTTGGCGTGACCTTTGACCCAGCTCTCACCCTGGATTCTCATGTCAGTTCTCTTGTTCGCTTTTCCTTCTTCCATCTCAGGAACGTTGCTAAGCTGAGTCCCATTCTGTCCCGCTCTGAACTTGAGACAGTTATCCACACTGTAGCGTGGATAATCTACATGCTAGGATATAACACTGTTTGCTATCAGCTTTGTTAGATCCTGAGAATGATCAAGCAAATTAGCAAATGAAGCTTATATCATGTATAAATATCCAGGATACTTATATAATCGATAGAAGTTCATACACCAACCTGTTCAGTCTATATTTAATCCAAAGATTAATATTTAATTTGATATAATTAAATTTAATAGCAAAAGTTTATTCATTGAATCAGAAGTTAGGAATCTTTCAATAACCAAGAATATTTATACCATTCTGTGTTTCATTTCAAAGAAGAGACAGAGTTTACAAGTTAAGAATGTATTACTAACAATTTTAAACTTGACAATTTGAAATGACAATTAAAAATGACAATTTATGGATGACAATTTAAATGACAATTTACCAGCTTTGATATTAAACTTGGTATCAAAAGCTTTACCTGTGTCTGGATGGAAAGCTAAAATGAAATGAGAGCTTGGATGCATGAATGGATTCTCAGAAGGTTTCTTTCAGAGAGAGGATCTCGTTCTGGGTGAATTCTTGTTTTACAGCTAACTTGGTCGTTACTTAGAGAGAACAGCATCAGACACAATCTGTGTGGTACCTCACCCATTCAGACGACCCTTGTGCAGATCCAGAGGTCAAGGGAGGATATTGTCAGCCTCAGGGTACCCGGTCGGGTAGCGAAGACTCAAGTAAAACCGACTCTCTGGTCCAAAGATGTCACAGGGTACACAGTGTTGAGCGTCTGGCTTAACTCTGAAGGAGTTTTGCGTCTTACTTAACTCTGTAGGAGTTTCTCGTCTTAACTCTCAAAATCAATAACTCTGAAGGAGTTTTGCGTCAGCTGGTTACAGGTGCGTTTATTCGAAGCTATTCTATCGGCGTGACAGAACAGCAGGTGGAGGTTCAGGGCGGTCATCCCTTATCCTCAGGATGACTCGTCACCACGAGAGCATCGGTGGTGGGTTCAAGAACTGAAGTTCGAGCTGCAGAAGATTTAGTTTTAACAAAACCACAGAACACAGGTCCAGTGATCAAAGCCTACTGGTTGTGCAGCACCAGGCTAAAGACCAAAGGTGACAGATCATTTGCTGCTGTGGCCCCCAGACTCTGGAACTCTCTCCCCCTGAGCCTGAGATCAGCGGTCTCAGTGGACTCCTTTAAAAAGCAGCTGAAAACTCACTTGTTTAGGCTGGCTTTTGTGTGACCTTTATCACCCTCTCCTTGTTCTGCTCTCCCTACCTATTCCACCTTCCTCAGGATCCACTGATTTCTCTCTTTACTATTCACTCTCTCTTTCTTTACATTTTTAATCACGTTTGTCTATTTTTTGCTCATTTTAAATATATTTGTAATCATTTTCCAAATTCTTTTTTATATTTGTACATTTTTTGTTTTTGTGAAGCGCCTCTTGATTTTCATTTTGAGAGGCGCTATAGAAATGATCTTTTCTTCTTCTTCACAACAAGCAGCATTCTGTGGTGGGAGCCGGGAATGAACCTGCAACCATTTACGTCCTGAACTACTGCTGTCCCTGAAGGCCACTGTCAGAGCAACGCAGACTCTCATAACACCTGAGTAGTGCCACAGACTGATCGGTTCCATGCCACACCGCATTGCTGCAGTAATCCAGGCCAAAGGAGCCACACCTAAATATTGAGTGCTGTACATGGTCATACTTTTCATGTTCAAACTTTTCAGTTGACCAACATTTCCTTTCTTTTTTTTTTTTGTTTAAACTTTATTGTTATTGTTTTTGAATGCTTTTTAATTCCGACCAGACACGGAGACAGGTGAAAGCGAAAGGAAGAGACAAAAGGTGTGTGTGTGTGTGGGGGGGGGGGGGGGGGGGGGTCCACGAAAATAAACAATAATGAAGAAGAGTCTGCTTCTAGACCTGCAGAAAGAGAGAAGAAGAAAAATTGGACACCACGACAATACAACAAGATCCAATTATCACTGCGTCAACTTGATGACGAAATATATAATCAACATTGTTTAACTGAACAATCACACGATAATAAATCACAGTGCATTTAGTGCCCACCATAGCCTTGAGACAAGTGTTGAACGTGCCCAAATCCATACTTATGAGAGCACCATGTGAGCACCTGTGTGTGTACACGCCCTTGTTTATGTAAGGTTTCTCTATAGGAGCGTCCAATAGAGAGTGTGAGGGGCCACAGATCTGGCCCTAAAGATGTGCAGGAGATGGAGGAAGCTCCAAGTCTCAGAGATCCAGGAACTGCCCCAGAGCACAGGAACCCCAGGGAGACTGCGACCAGAAAAGCCCCCGCCCCCCTCGAGAGGCGCAGAGGATCGCCCCGGGGGGCCACAACCAGAAGCCGGCAGAGTCCCAGGAGATATCAGCGGCAAGCCCTCAGGCCCGCCCGCAGCCTCCCACCCCTTAGCCGGCCGAGCCCAGGACCCAATGACCCAGGACCCAGTGGCGACCACCCCCGCCGGGGACCCAGCAGAGCCCAGGGACCCAGACCCCACCAGGCAGCCACCGGGATTGGTCTGGCAGATGCCAAAAATCTTAAACTCCCTGACCCGGGAGCCACGACCCAGGCAGACCAATGCACCGCACTCCACACCAGGTTTGGCAGGGAGAGGGGAGACGAAGATCTATGTCATCAAAAGAAGTCCCAGGAGAAGGGATGCGTCAAAGGCCCCACCTGACATATACTGTGAGGTTCTGTGTGTGTGTGTGTGTGTGTTGTGTATCCTCACCTCTTCTCCTCAGGTGTGACAGGGAGGCTGCACCAGGTGACATCAGTCATAAGCAATTAAGATGGAGCACTTAAAAGCAGGCCGGAGGAGGAAAGCAGACGCCAGATGATTAAGCCACACCGCTTGGTAATCAGGTCAGCTCTGTGCTTCCTTGCGCTTCCCAGTGTTCTTCTCACCTGTGATGTTTTGTCTCACAGCCGGCCTATCCTTCTGAGTTCCCAGACCTAAGAATCTCCCAGCATCTTCCCTGAACCACGGTGTCTGCTTCACCCTGGCTGCAGTGCTTCAGCTCTGTCTTCTATGCCCTGTTGGATCCTCTTCTTCTCCGCCTGCCTGTCTACTCTCGAGCCTCCAGCGCTCCTAGGAGATCTCAACCACAGCCTGTCACACTCTCACACTGGACCTCACCTCCCCTCCAAACGCTCCTCGCTACGCAGACCAAGCTGCCTCTGCAAACCCGTCCAGAGTTCCTCCACCACATCGAGAACCTGCTGAACTTTTAATAAAACTGTTAACCTTTTTCCTGTGTCCGGGTGTGTTCGCTCGAGAGTCTCCTAGAGAACATGACAGAATCATCTCGCCAATCAGACTGCGGCACACCTGCGCTCTGCTCTGTCCGCACAAGGCATCCTGTTGGGGTGACACGAAACGGCTCTCCAGAATATGTCTCAGCAACAGGATACTTTACTCCAAGGAATGAATCATCTCACTAAACTCTTTCATGATCTGAGTTCTAGGCTCCCCTCACCTGATCCACAATCGTCAGCACCAGTCTCGGTCCGCCGTGATCCTTCTGCGTCGTCCGGCTTCCATGATGCGGTTTCTCCGACTCCTGATCCGTTTTCTGGCGAGTTAGGTAAGGCAAAAGGCTTTCTATTACAATGTTCCTTAGCTTTTCACCACAGTCCCCACTCTTTTCAGACTGACGACAATAAAATTTCATACGTAATCTCCCTCCTTCATGATAAGGCTCTGCTTTGGGCCCAGGCTATCCTTCGCTCTGACAGTCTTTCAGATTGTTCATTTGATGACTTTGTCAAACAATTTAAGCAGACTTTCTGCCTAAAAGTAAAGGAGGAACAAGCCACCAAGAGATTATGGAATCTGAGACAGGGTAATAGATCAGTGGCTGAGACGACAGTCGATTTCTGCATTTTGGCTGCAGAATCAGGTTGGAACAGTCCCCCGTTGAAAGGGGCGTTTCAACATGCACTTAATGAAAATCTGAAAGATGAGTTGGCCAGCAGAGACGAGCCAGACACCTTGGACGAATTAATCAATCTCGCCATAAGGATCGACAACCGTCTTAGAGAGCGAGCAAAACTTAGAGGTCCGGGTCCCCGATTCCCTGTCCCGCGTTGGGTTGACTTAACGGCACGGCTGTCTCCTCTCAGATTTTCGGCTCCGCCCCCTGTCTCCAGCACACAGCCAAATGTGCCTTCCCCTGAGCCCACGCAGATCGGCCGTGCTCGGCTTTCTCCGACGGAGAGGCAGCGCCGTATGGAAGCCCGTTGCTGCCTGTACTGCGGTTCCCCCGATCATTTCCATGCAGCCTGCCAGCTCCGCCCAAAAGAGTTCGCTCGTCAGTAAATGTGGGGGTACTGACGGGTGACCTAAACAAAAGAAATCATCACCTCACGCTTTCCGCCACCATCCAAATTAATAGTCTTCTGGTCCAAACTAGAGCCCTCATAGATTCTGGTTCAGAGCAAAATTTAATTAGTGTGGGCTTTGTTCAACAACATTGCATTCCCATCCTAGAGCTCGATCATCCTGTGCAGGTTTGTGCATTAGATGGTTGTTCTCATACTACCATCACCCATCAGACTGAAACAGTTAACCTAGTGGTTTCTGGTAACCACTGCGAAAAAATTACATTTTTAGTTTTTCCTGTCAATGATTCACCTTTAGTTTTAGGTTACCCCTGGCTGTCCCAGCACAACCCCTCCATCAATTGGTCCCAGGCCCATGTGGAGTCTTGGAGCCCTACCTGCATTCGCAAATGCCTCCATTCTGCCGTTCCCAGTCAGGGTTCCTCCGTCCCAGAACCTTCTGAGCCCACTGATCCCACTAACGTCCCCACGGAATACCATGATCTCTTCACAGGGTTTTTAGTAAGGAGCGTGCCCTCTCCCTTCCACCTCATCGACTTTATGACTGTTCCATAGACCTTCTCCCAGGGGCCCCTCTTCCCTCCGGTCGTCTTTTTAGCCTCTCAAGACAAGAACGTGAGACTATGGAGACATACATTAACGATTCATTAAAGGCAGGCATCATCCAACACTTCACTTCCCCCATGGGAGCAGGCTTCTTCTTCGTGGGGAAAAAAGATGGAACCCAGAGGCCCTGCGTTTCCTGAATAACATCACCATAAAGAACAGGTACTCCCTTCCTTTAATTGCTTCTGCTTTCAAGCCTGTCCATGAAGCTCTTTTTTTCACCGAGCTAGGTCTCAGGAATGCTTACCACTTGGTCTGGATAAAGGAAGGGGATGAGTGGAACACAGCGTTTAAGACACACATTGGACATTTGGAGTATCTGGTCATGCCCTTCAGCCTTCGCAACACCCCAGCAATATTCCAAAATCTGATAAATGATGTACTCCGGGATTTTTTGAATGTTTTTGTTTTTGACTACCTGGACGACATTTTAATATTCTCCAACTCATTCTCAGACCACCAGGTCCACGTCCGCCTAGTCCTACAACGCCTCCTGGAAAACAACCTCTTCGTTAAAGCAGAAAAAAATGTGAGTTTCACACACGTTCCATAACTTTCCTTGATTTTTTGACAGGTCTCCCCATCTCCAGAGGCAAGTCAGTCGTCCTCACTATAGTGGATCTAAAGCATGTCACCATGTCCCGTTATCCAAACTGCCCTCAGCTGCTACTACCGCCCAACTTTTATTTCTCCATGTGGTCAGACTACATGGCATCCCATCGGAGATCATTTCAGATCGCGGACCCGAGTTCATCGCCAAAGTGTGGAAGGATTTATGTCGCTCCATTAGGGCTGAACCCTGTCTGTCTTCCAGCTCTCATCCCCAGAACAACGGCCTATGTGAGAGGCTCAACCAGGAAGTCTAGGACATCCTCCGTTGCCTCTGTGCCGATAATCCTACATCCTGGAGCTTCCACCTTCCTTGGATTGAGTACTCTCACAATACTCACGTCTCTGCCGCCTCAGGTCTGTCCCCATTTGAGGCCTCACTCGGGTATCAACCTCCTCTCCTTCCTGGCTCCTTCCCCGAATCCATCACTCCCTCAGTCCGTTCTCACATGATGGCCTGCAGATGAGTTTGGAACATACTCGGTCCGCCCTGCAGCGAACCTCAGCCAAAAACAAGAGGTATGCTGATCGGTGTCGCCTTTCAGCCTCCACATACTCCATTGGTCAAAGGGTCTCGCTGTCATCCCAGCATTTCCCGCTCAAAGGCGCTCCCAGGAAATTGTCTCCCTGGTAGGGGTTGTATGAACTAGTCGACTAGTCGACTTCACGGCTCTGTAGTGACTTTTTATGCCTGTCATCGACTAGTTATATATATACATATATGACTTTATGATTTGTTTTGTTCTGCTCTATGTGAAGCACTCTGTGATTTTCTGTTTGTGATCAGAGCTATAAAATAAATAATATTTACTTACTCAATACACAAGTTTCACTTTTTGAATGATTTACTGAAATAAATCAACCTTGTCATGATATTCTAATTCTATGACCAGCATCTGTAGCAGTAAAGACAAAGATCAAAATTATTAGAACAATTTTTCCAAAGTAATAAAATCTTATTTTCAAATTCTGACATGAAAGAGATGAGAGATGTACAGTCTTTCATGGAATGTTGACTTTTATTTTTCCACTTTTTACCAGGGAATCTTCAACAATCTAAACTATTGTCTTTCTTAAGGGAGTTCTGCAAGGATTACATGTGATGGCTGAAACAGTGATTGCACCAGCAACCCTTTGGTAAACAGTCTTGTCCTCACGCTACATAGCTTTTCTGAAGGGCTGTTTTTCCTGACATCCACACATACTGTATCCTTCAGCCCAAGTAAACCTAAACGTAAAATGGTTGATTTGTGATTCAGAGCGGTTCTGAATGCCTTTCATGCTCCGCTGCCAGTATGTAGGTAAACTCTAGCAGTGAGTGACTGTAGGCCTATGCATGTGACAGTCAAACAGTGTGACTAATACATTCTGCTGATTGCTTTGCTCTCTAAAACTTGAACTTTGATTGCTTTAATTGTTCCTGCAGTGGCTTTGGTTACTGTATTTGCTGTTGTATACTTACTCAAAAGAAAATAAAAACTACAGAAAAACCTTGTTAGCATATTGTGAAATTGTGCATAGTGTTATACAGCAAGTGAGTTTTAGTGACAGGGTGATGTGATCCATATTTAATGCTTAGGCTAAATGTAAGAGATTGTAAATAGTGAGGAAACATTACTTTCCTCCTAAAAACAATTAACTGAGTCGGACATTTATTTTGTAATCTATAGCTGTTTTCCTGTGTTGCAGGGCTCGAGTACATGCAGAAGATCGATCCTACAACGCTTCACGTCCAGAATCCCTTCTGTTGTTTGTGAGAAATCTCAAAGTCAACACTGCACCACCAAACATAAAGTTGCCTTTAACCTTTTATGTGCTGACCCAAAGCATGACAAACCGTTTCTACTAAAGTATTTGTTTGTGTCTTATGTTTGGATCAAGTATTCTTTAAAAGCTTTTAAATTCTGTGTCAGAGAGGTCCCCTGCCGCTGGGCCATAGACTAGGACCGGTCCATGAACCCAGGCTGCACAGAGAGGACATTTCAGTAAAACAAAGATTTTTTATATACATTGGTCTGCAGGGAAGATATTTCAGTGTGACAATAAGGAATAAAGAATATAATAATTACATCCGTATTATTAGCAGTAACTAATATATACTTCATTGATTTTTGTGATGTGTGTGATCACCTTCACACTTCACTGCTCTTGTGATGTGAAGGTGATCCAGAAACACTCTCCTGTATGGCACCAGTCATTGATGTAAAACAGTTTGTGGACAACTACCTCACCAAGTCATTTTTGCTCCTGATTAAACCCTTCACAAGGCCAATGCATCTAAACCCTCACACAGTGAAAGGGGGCGTATATATGTGATGATCCATCCAGATACATGTAGCTTCTGTTTTTCATTTATTATTTTAAACCTATTTTCCGGTTCCACACGAACTTGATTTGCTACTAAAGCAGAAACAAAAAGGATCTCAATCAGGATAAAAGAAAGGAATGGCCAAAAGTAACATGTGTAGTTTGTGGGTAGCAGTGGCTGTAGATTAAATGTTTTGTTATTTCAACTTCCAAATGCTGCTAAAACATCTCTCCTGGTACTTTCTGCTGACAGGTCGGACATTCCCTGAGAAGGTAGGGTTGTACGAAGGAGCGGTTCTGGGATTCTCCCCATCCAGCTGTAATGAAGTCAATAGAGGGTAAATTGGATTAAATACATTTAAGAGCTATTTACTTTTATTGCCATTACTTGTGACCCATAGCTGTGATATTCTATTAATTATAACTTACTTACTGTGAGTGGATGTGAACTAAGAGATAGGTGTCTGGAACTAGGTGTGAATATAGTATTTCAGAGTCAAAGTCTCTGCATCCCAGAGAGAGGTGTGTTCTGGATAATAAAAGAATTTGGTTTGCATCTGAGCTGTAAGCTGTTCTTATCAAACTGCTTACAGATGCTATCTCACTGTGTTCTATTTACCCAAGTGGAGGCGCCCTTGCGGATCCGAGATGTCAGGAGGTTGGAGACCCCGGTTAAAGAAGTCCGTAGACTAACTGTCACGTTGAGAGGATGGTTTGGACCCAAAATGCAGTAACCCAGGATGACACGAGGCAGAAGTGAAGATGAAGTAAAAATCCTTTTATTTTAGGAGGCTGGGCATACATCCAAAGGCAAATGCTGGCAAAAAAGGCAAAACAGAAGCTCTTTCATGAGCAAGATCAGGAGAACACACGAGACGGACAAAACAACACTGACAACAACAATGGACCGACAAGACACAGAGACAAGACAGGGCTTAAATACACTGGGGCATAATGGGAGGCAGATGAGCTGAAGGTGTGTGGCGTGTGGGGGGAGGACCAGGTGAAAGCAATGACTAATCAGGGAAGAAACTAACATAACCTAAGAGTGAACCTAAAAAGAGAAAAGCAACCATATAACTAAAATTCTAAAGGGAAGGAGAACTACAAAACCGGTGGGACAAAACATATTAAAGAGACTAATAAAAATGAAAAACTGAAACTATAAACACTGCAGAGGGATGACTGGCTGCAGAGGGGTGACTGGAGAAGACTAAAGGAACACAGGAGACACATAAATGAGATGCAGACAAAGGACACATGAGGGCACTATGAAACACAAAAGGAGAACCTGGAGTGGGAACTGGAGGGGCTGGGGAACAAAGGGACACAGAACATGACACTAACTCCTAGTACGACCAGGTCAGTCCAGGATCGCTCCAGGTAACACAGGTGGACTGGATGAAACCAAGCGTCTCAAAACCACTCTGAAGGAGTGTTGCAAAATCATCTTTGTTCTGCAGGAAAAATCTCTTGTCCTCAGCTTTGCAGGTGCAAAAGCTTAAGGTTTTGACAGTGTGTCAAAATCCTTTGGTAGCTCAGCTAAAGAAGGACAGTCTTAAAGCTTTGCTCTCCAACCCTCGTTCTGTTGGAGGTTCGAACTTGTCTCTTGGTGGAAGCAGAGCGGATGGTTTTATAGCCTGCTGTTTATCTATTACCAAAGCAAGAATTCTCAGAATGCACCCTCTGTGATGCAGAGCCGCTGAATCTGCAAAACAAGGTTAGTTTATGTGTAATGCTTCTTAATTTAGCCTTACTTCTTGTCTGGTATGAGTGATCTAATCCAGTAAACATACTTAGCATTATTGAACAGATTTGTGAAACATTTCATCATTTATGGCAATATTTAGTGATTATTAATTGTAAGATCTTTTCTTCAAGGATTATTCTGAAATATAAAATGATTACTTATATTATGAAATCTTTTCTTCTGCGAATAAAAGTTTATTTTAGGAGTTCTCTTGTGAGGAACCTCGGGGAAAGAATGCTACTGTTATATTTCATTATCTGATGAAGCTTCAGTTCAGCTGATGAAGTCAACTGATTAAAGAGCCTGCGTGCAAACATTCCATCTCCTGTCAGGGTAAAATACAGCAGAACGTGTGTAGCCAGCGTTATTTGCTCTGGCCGTGCACATAAACTGTGGGATCTCAAAATCAGTCCATTTGGTGACGTTACACAGCTTTTATTTTGGTGATCTATGTCTGCTTTACAACAATCCTAAATAACTTAATAAAGGACACATTTATATTTAAAATGTAGAGAAAATGTTTAAATCCTAGAGTTTCCATTTATGTTTATTTTTGTTATATTTAGATATTTATTACCCTGACAGCCTGAAATTGTCTGAGATTTTGAATGTGGGGTTTTCACAAGCTGTGAGCCACCATCAACATAATTATAACAAATAAAGGGTCGAAATACATGGCTTTGCCTGGAATGAGTCTGTCTTACATTAGTGTAACCCTTCAAGTTCAGTTACTGAAATAAATGAACTTTTGCAACATATTCAACTTTTTTACATTTCACCTGTAGATTTTTACGATATCTTAGGGATGTTAGTTCTGAACTCTTAATGGAGGAAAGGGTTTAACAACCTGGATGTTGGAACAAAGGTGCTGAACTTTGAATCAGAACAAAACCATTTACGCTTTCAATCACCAAGTGTCAGATTAGTGCATCGCAGTAGGAAGCTGCTGTAGATGTGTGCATGCTCTCTTAATTTTTCTCATTTTAAAACATGTTTTTAATCATTTTTTGAAATCTTTTTTATATTTAATTGTTTTGTTTAGTGAAGTGCCTCGTGATTTTTATCTTGAGGCACTATATAAAACATCCTTTTCTTTCTTTCTTTCTTTCTTTCTTTCTTTCTTTCTTTCTTTCTTTCTTTCTTTCTTTCTTTCTTTCTTTCTTTCTTTCTTGCAGATGTGAAACCACTTTGAAAACTCCAACTATACATCTTTTAGATAAATCACTTCTCTTAGCAGTTGCACCCAGTGGGCTAGTATTAGCAGCCAAGATAATAACATCCATTTACACAATCTCAGTTTGATCCAAGTAATGACATTTACAAAAGTCAAGCCTTGTGTTTCCTCCTCACACTTATCAGGCTTCCATTTAGAGCAGTTATCCAGTGCTTTGCGATGATGGAGCAAATTGGAGGTCTCCATGTGCGAGTCAGCAGTGCAGCTATTCAGTCCAAGTCGGTTCTAAAGGCTTGGCTGCTATACAATCCCTCCTAACATAATAGAAACCAATTAATTGAGTAGGTGGCTGTACCTGAATCTTGATTTTCAATGGTGCTTTAATAAAAAGAGTTGCAACGTGGCAGCATGCTTAACCTGACTGCTGGTATGAGATACGATAAGGAATGTAATCCCTGAGGCGAGAGCTGATTAGCTTATCCAGTCAGAGTCACGGCTACTGCAAAATGAAAATGAGTGCCGTCTCGCAAAAAAAGAGACTTATTTCGTTTTCAATCACAGAGAAAAATACAAACCTGATGATAATTAATTCATTAATGCCCAGATGGCTTCTACCTGACAGCTCTTCCAAAAGCAACAAATTCAAGTCTGTGTAATCAGCTTTCCCTGTTTAGTCCCCTCAGTTCCTGTGTAGGTTTATCAACAGCACTCCTCATCCGAGGTCTAACCCGCAGCAGGCTGGGCTCCACGTGGATTGTGTTCTGATTTGTATGCACATATGCTCTGATTGGATGTGATGGCAGAAACATTTTAACAAGGTATCAGTGTAACCTCTGCACGAATCTGCATGTGCTTTTCCTTTGATGATCTGTTTGGTGGGACTGGAGCTAGTTGGGTGATAACTCACATACAGTAATACATTAAGCATGCATGTTTCTGAAAATGTCCTTGCTGCTCACACAGAGTGGGCTTGTCCATTTGACAGAGCCCCTCAATGTCAATCAAACAGTGATTGTAAAATGTAATGTAAATTGAGCTGTGTTGGCAGTCTCCAGCTGGTTTGTTTGACTTGGCTGGCCAGCAGTGCCTATTGTAGGTGCAGCCATCTTTTACTCCTGCAGGCTTCCTGTTTGCCGTCTCCTTGTCTGTGTTTATCTACGGATTACACCTTGTCTGCTTGTCTGTGTGTCGCTCTTCAGTAGCTGCTATGTCTACTTGCTGAACAAGCATCTCTCATGGATGGGCGCAGCAGTGCAAATGAGGACACAGCATCTTTTTACACTTAGCAGGAATTATGCCAAAAATGTGTTGGAGTTAGGTGTTAATGTCAATGTCACATGTATCCCTTCAGCAAATTTGAAAACAACAGGACTGAATTAGGTTACAAGTTACAATAAAACAAACACAAAACATCTTTCTGTCTGGATGTGGATGGATCTATCACAACACGGCCACTGTCAGGGTTTATAGTCAGGAAGGTCTTTCTATTTATTCTTCCAACCATGTGATGAATTAAAAAAGAAAACAATATTCATTTTCATTGAAACCTGAAAAAATGCACCTTTATCTGATCATAAATGACAAATAAAGAAGTCTTTGTCAATTTAATCATACATTCAATCAAAGCTGATAAATTACAAATACATGCTGAAAAATGCATCTATTAACACAAATAATGGAGTGCAACTTTTTCCAGTTTAACCTAAATTTATTTTGTATTACTGTTACCATCTCAACAATTTATTTATATATAGAAGTTTTATAGAACTTGGGTCGTAAAGCACAGCGATCCGCCCCAAATGAATCAGAAAAAATAAACAAAGCAAATAAATAAATAACAAGTGTGACTGTGACTAGTGTGTGTGTGTGTGTGTGTGTGTGTGTGTGTGTGTGTGTGTGTGTGTGTGTGTGTGTGTGTGTGTGTGTGTGTGTGTGTGTGTGTGTGTGCTCTGTCTTCTCAATCCCCAGTGAGTCGTGGTGGATGGCTGCTTGTCCTGAGCCAGGATCCTCTGGAGGTTTCTTCCTGTTAAAAAAGAGTTTTCCTTTCCACTGTCGCTGCATGCTTGCTTAGTATGAGGATTGCTGTAAAGACTCTGACACTAGTCAGTGCCTTGGTGCAACCTGCTGGGTTCCTTATACGAGAAACTGTTTACTGATTGGCTTAATGAACTGACCTGTACTGGAATGTTTATTATGTGAAGTGCCTTGAGACGACTGTCGTGATTTGGTGCTAAATACATAAACTTGAATTGAACTGAACTTCACGTGGCTTTGACTTTAGAAGTGGGAGGGCACACAACTGGCATGAGGAACGGAGTGGTGGTGGTGGTGGTGGTGGGGTGGGGGGTGGGGGGTGGGGGTGGGGGCTCTTTACAGTAAGTTGTAATGGGAAACAGGCTTCAACACAAACGGCCCTAGTGCTCTACCAGTGTTTATTTAATATAGCATAATGTTGTTTTTGGATGGTAAAAAGTGCAGGGGACAAAAACTGACTTTGGAAAAAGTGGGGGAGACATGTTCCCTCAGCCCCCTTCAAAATAAATAAATAAATAAAACTACGTCCATGGTGCCAAAGCACAAAGAAGTGCAGAAATTTGAATGTGAGCTTTTAGAAGCACTCTGTCTGAGGGGGAGATAACCTTTGACCTTACAAGTGATTCTCAACTGGTAAAAACTCGAGTTTGCAGCAGAGGTTACACATCATACCTGAGCAGAGAAATGGGGTGTGTAAACCAAGAAGACCAGAGGGACACCCTCTGCTTTTTACTGGTGCTAACCCATGCTGTCATCAACGGCATGCTGGTGGACAACAAGTCAAAACTTCCGCCAGAAAATGTTTGTCATGCCACAGATGAGTTAGAATCAATTCTATAAGGAAGAGTGGAACAAAATAGTGAGGTCGGCGACTCATTACCAGTAATTATAAACACTTCATTTTAGCTAAGTAGGATTCAGTCACTTTTGGACTCAGGACCAGGTTGGTTTGGATAACTTCAATCCCATCATAATTGTATTGACTCAGATTATTTTAGTTTGATACAAAAAAGAGCAAAAACAAATTCTGTGAGTAGTTTTCCACTGCTCATTAGGGTCAGTTTTCTGGAATGAACAATCTTCCTATAGCTTTACATATGTTTATGAATCTATTTCAGTGTTTGAATCTATGGGAATGAATTTTATAAATTAACCACTAAAACGTCTGTTAGAAGAAAATGGGATCTGTGCAAGATGTGGAGCAACAGTCAAGCCAAGATTAGAGAATCTAAATATTAACTGGTCAAACTGGTAGTAACATGTTTAGCTTTTACTGTGAAAATAATGACAGATGGCCATGTTTATTTAGATCAATGCCTACTTTCTACTGACTGCTTTTTCTCAAAATAAAAATATCTTTACTTTTCCAAAGTGGAGATGTTTGTTTTTACAAATCTGACTGTCCACTCAAATTCATAATGAATGAGTTTCAACTCTTGACATTTTGGATGAAGTCAATAAAAACTCCCTTGCAGGTCTGTCATGGATTTTATCAATATGTTTATCGATAACCCATTTCCTATAGTGAAGAGAGAAGGAGACAATGAGCAGACAAGTCAAACAGTTATAACTGTGGCATAATGCACGAGGCAAAATGCCCCGAACATCCGGTCACGGAGTTTATTTATAGAGAGATGGGAGGGAGAGAGAGAGAGCGAGAGAGATTGTGTCTGTGTGTGGGAAGTCAAGAATGTGTGTGTGTGTGTGTGTGTGTGTGTGTGTGTGTGTGTGTGTGTGTGTGTGTGTGTGTGTGTGTGTGTGTGTGTGTGTGTGTGTGTGTGTGTGTGTGTGTGTGTGTGTGTGTGTGTGAATAAGTGAGCATGATCAAAGAGGCATAGAGCAATACATTTACATTGTTGATTGAGTCCATGATCAAGAACTAATAAAGTAAATTTGTCCATAACAAGGTCTGAACGATAGAAACTAAGATATGAAGATTTACTTGAACCTTTGTGTTCTCTTTGCGTTAAGAAATTGTGAGAAAGCTTCAGTATGACATTGACCAGCTGAACAAGGTGCTGGTGAATTAACACTTTCACTAAATCTTCCTCACTTTGTACACAACAATCACCACCTCATACCAACAGGGTATGAAACAGTTAACTCTGTCCATCCACTTCAGGTCTCATCATTAAGGTACCAGCAGCCCTGCAGAGGGACAAGCTCAAGCTGTGCCTCCTTCTATAATCAACATTATTACCTGTGTGCTTTATTTTTGAGTCAACATCATTGAATCTTGTGGTGATGATATTATTTTGCACTGCTATTTTTATAAGTAAAATATATGAAAACACAACATGATATTGTTGATGAAACATCATATTTTTTCTTATAAAAATAAAAGACAAATTAGACTAAAGCTTGATTTATTCTTCTCCGTCTGCGTCGGTGCAGGAGCTCTCCGACAGGCTCACATAGGGTGACATGCCCAGAATTATAAATATCCCTTGAAAGTGACGGAGACTGCAAGCTTGTGATTGGTCAGGACGCTGCTTCCTGTATATTCGTCACCAGCACCGCTGTAGCTCTGTTAAAAAGTAAACAGATTTTAAGCAACAAACCCAGAACAAAGAACACATCGCGGGAAAAGTCCGAAAATACTAACATTTATTCACCCATGAGTGAAGGAGTACAAATGACGGAGCAAACGTGGACGGAAACTAGGGGAAATGTGGGTTTAGAGGTGGTGACCGCATGAAGAGGTGGAGGAGGATGAAGGACAAACTTGTCGGTGTTACAAAGTCTCTGAAATATATAAACACGTTAGTAAATATGCTATTGGGGACTGGACACATGAGTGTTATGGTGGCGGGATATCATAGAACAGCGCTACGCCCTCTGTTGTCCTGGGGGGAATTGCTTTGCATTGCTCTGCTGCCTGAACAGAAGTTTGCATGTGAAAACCTTTCTGACACTCCATGTGCGTCTCTCCGTTGCAGAGCTCACGGAAAAGTATAAATCAGACTTAAGACAAGACAAGACAGCTTTATTTATATAGCACATTTCCTATACAGAGGCAACTCTATGTGCTTTACAGCACTCACTCTCAGCTCAGCTCTCACTTCACCACGACAGATCGGTACAACGCCCGCATCACTGCAGACGCAGCACCAAGTCACCGATCCATCTTGCCCTCCAGCTTTCCCTCACTCGTGAACAAGATCCCAATAAACTTAAACTCCTCTTCTTGCGGCCGGACCTCGTCCTTGACCCGGAGAAGACATTCTACCCTTTTCCAACTGAAGACCATAGTCTCGGATTCAGAGGAGCTGATTCTCATCCCAGCTCCTTCACACTCGGCTGTGAACCACTCCAGCGAAAGTTGGAGATCACTGTCTGATGAAGCCAACAGGACCACATCATCCGCAAAAAGACCTGATCCTTAGGTCACCAAAACAGATCCCCTCGACACCTTGGCTGCACCAAAGTTATGAACAGACAAAGTTGTCAAAGAAAAAGTGAAAAAGGCAGCAGGTATTCAAAAACACAAATATCACAGTGGTTTAAATAATTGTTCACATTTTTAGACTGACTCAGGCTGCATATTGCACCTCTGTGCACAGGGGGGGCTAATTGCAGGGAGAGGTGGTGGAACGGTGTGTGCTGCCACCTGCCGCGATCCAAGTACACAGAAGTGTCAGATACACACTCCTAAAGATAGCTCAGAAGGAAACAGGTCACTGCATTATTTTTCAAATTGCAAATCCTCCTCAGACAGCCCTCCACTTCTAGAAGTGCATTCATTGTTTACTAAGAAACTGACATGAGGAATATGCACGAATATCACCATGATGGAAGAACTAACAGCATGGGGCTTGCTGTAAAATTACAGGGCTGCAGATTTGGCTGAAAAGACAAATATTTGCTTCATAAATGATCACCAGCTGTCAAAAAGAACAATATGTGTTGTTCTTACTGATCCATCTCAACGTTTAAAAATGCATCACAAAATATATTTATTCAGCCTCAAGCATTACCTCTATTTGTAGCACTAGGTAAAGTGATGTGCTAGTGATGCAGCATCATCAGCCTGCAAGTCCCTGTGGAGTTTTATGTTAGCTACAGTGCTAACTGGAGCTGGAAGACAAGTTCTTTAACCCTCTCAGGCTCAAAATAAGTTTTGATAAAAGGACGAACAACTAAGTCCTTCAGGGGTACTTCTGAGTTAAAAAAAATTCTCATGAAAAACAGTAACCAGGTTGGTAGCTTTTAACGTTGCAAACCTGCAACGCCTGCCTCCAGTGGGTTAACTAATTTATTTGTTTATTACACGTTTTCCATAAAACTAAAAGAAATCCACAAAGATTTAAAAGTAGGGAGTGTATCCTTATTTTAGTTTAGTAAAGTTTAAAAGCTTTACTTCTAAATAAACTGGTGTGAAGTAACAGAATTCTTCTCCAGCAGATGATAGAAAAGTAAACAATAATTGCTGTTCTGAATCCAGTCAACTGATATCCTGAGCTGGATAAGTTCTTGGGAACTGTTAATAAAGTAAGTTAAGGAAAACAAATCTTCAGAGCCTTGTACTATTAATAGTGTTGGAGTGCCATTCACTGAAAAAAGTCTAACATGCAGTCATTCATTCAATCTAATAAGTGCCATTCAAAACAGAATAAAATCATTGATTTGATTGTGAAACCCTTTCTTTTTGCATTTTAAAATACCACTTTTCATTTGGATGAAACTAAATATCTGTACAAAGGACACAACACAAAGTTTTTGATTTCTCTCAAAACATATATTTCTTTTCATGTTGAACAGATAATATCTTTAATTTGAGTCAAAGTGATTTGCACTTGAACACGCCCACCAGAAACCGGGACCCATTTTTGTTCTGCATGGCTGCTGGAAACATCGTGTCACATCTTTGATTAATTTCATCTGAAAATAAATGTAAGTAAAGCCAAGTGTGTTACAAAAGCTTTTATAATTTGTATTGCCAAAATTGCAGAAAATAACCACATTTAAGCTAGGTCGACAGCCACCCCCAATTTTTGCATGATTGTAGCTGCTAGCTACAAGCTAGCTAGCTATCCGACACAACGTTAGAACTGGTTACCAGCAACCGACCATCTTAGTAGGGAATGCAAGTTAGGCAAATAGCCTTTTTTTACCAGCCATTTTTTTTTTACTAACTAGCTAGCATTACCACGATGCATCAGTGGGGGATACAGCTAGCTAGCATAAGTTCATAGTTCATAACATTCATAGTATAACTCCATGCTCCGCTTCGTTTGAATTTTTTTCTGGTGATCTTGCGGTTTCTAGACACAAGCTTGTGTTTGTGCGTGCACGTTTGTCTCCGTCTCTCTTCATATAAATATCTTATAATTATTATTAATGTGCATGATTTAGAGACAGAAATAACCCGCCAGCATATAAGATGAATGACATAAGACTAATTCCTTGACTTTCAGGCGCGGCTCGGAAAAATGTGCATTTTCTGAAGAAATTTTAATTTTAACAGCAAAAAATTGACCCTATGCCAAACTTAGTCGCTAATGGCTGGTCTGTAGACTGTTTGGTAAACCTAAATCAAATTATAGTACTAGCTTTTTATAAGGATGTGTATGTCATGTTACGTATTTCTTGGTTTTTCTATGTTATGTGTTTATAGAGAAGTAACATTATTTTTTTTTTGTATGCTTTCAAATCCACAGATCGCTCCATCCATTCCATGGCTGAACAGGTATCATTTTGCATTTACACTGCACATCCTTTTTAAACATTTTATAATAATCTATACCCTCCCTCATTATCCTCTCATTCACCTTGCTGATGTGTTGGCATTATTGTGTGCAATTGCTCTCTCGGCTTCACCCAGGTGTGTGTTCAGTGCTGGTTGTAGGGAGATGTGCCCCATTTCCCCTTTTCTAGTCTTCGTAATTGAAAAGCACTCTGAAAATCACTTTTGTAGTATTAAGTAATATTGCTATTGCATTAGTTACATCCGTTGTGTGAGTTAGTAAGAGATCCTTGTCCACTAATTTCCTCTGTCCAGTTGTAAATGCAGCAACATTTTCTATGGAGGGCAAAGGGAACATTTCATTTTGGTTGTGCCCTGTTATTTTGGAGTGTAACTACTTAAAGAGTAAAGCCTGGTTTATGCTTCTCCGTCAGCTCCGCAAGGGACAGACACGCACGGATTGACAGAAGCGTTTTGCTCTTTTACTTCTCCATCTCCTGGGGAGTGTTGCAAAGCAATTCCCCGGCAGGACAGCAGAGGGCGTAGCGCTGTTCTGTGGTATCCTGTCATGCATCGGTCCAAGATCGTTTGTTTATATTGTGTTTTTTGTGTATATAAGAGACTTTTTAACACGGACATATTTGTCTCTCATTCTCCCACCGCTTCATGCGCTCCCCACCTCTAAACCCACGTTTCCTGTCATTTCCGTCCACAAATAAAACGCTTGCTGCGCATCTTTTCACTCCTCCAGTCACAGGAGAATTAAACGTTCATATTTTTAAAGTTTTTTTCGCGAGGTATTCTTCAAGCTTCTCCGTGTCTGCCGCTAGTTATCCTCGGCTCTCTTTGCAATGGCGGCGCTGTAAACAACAGCGGTGTCCTGACCAATCACAAGCTTGCGTAATCCGTCTCGTTCGACGGATGTTTAAAAAAGTGGGCTCGACTCCGTACGTACTTGCGTGCCTGCCGGCGCCCTACGCAAGGATGGGTAGTGGCGTTGCGTGTCTCCACACTGACGCAGACGGAGAAGCATAAATCAGGCTTAACTGAAGCCTAACGACTTGTTTTGCTTAGAAACTGTTATAATGGGTTTTTACAAGGCAATCTTTTAGTTTTGGGCAGTTTTTGACATTTGTGTGTACACTTGTTAAATTCTACCCTTTTTGGTCTAACTCTTACACATGGTTTACATTGGCCACTGGAACACTTCGAAGTGGTGCGCTTAGGAAAATCATACACTGTCAGCTGCTCCGCTGTTCACACCAGATCCATATTTCTCCACAACGGTCCAAAAGTGCTTCTGTTCATCTGTTTATTCAGAGCTTAACCCCCCCCCCCCCCCCCCCCACACACACACACACACACACACACACACAAACATTTACTATTGCAGGCCGTGAGGTCCCGCAGCCTTGCGCACCTGCACCTGTGGGCAGAGTCACGTGAAATTAATTTCAGACAATCACAAAATTCAAATGCAATAGCCACCTTTCAACCCTAAGAGGGCAGTACTAAGACATTTTTAGACCAAAAAGTGTAAAACAAATTGAACAAGTTTACATGAAGTTGTAAAAGAAATGCCTAGTAACTGAAAGGTTGCATAGGTAAAGACTCACTAATACAGTTTATAAGGAGAAAAAAGCTGTTTTGAGGTTGAGTTGCTGTTTAAGTAGTGCGACGTGTCAAACACAGCTCAGCCTGCCACCCACATGAATGCTGATCCATCAGGCACCGCCCCCTTCTGAGGTATTTGTTCTAACAGAGTTTGACTAGGGATGTCATCTTGGGGGGGAATTACTCTCAACACAAAAAGGAAAAGCCCTCCATTATTTTCTCATTCTCATACTGATGGAAGGGCTGGTCAAATAAATTGTCATTGCAGCAGATGGCAAAATTCATTTTTGGAATTCTATATATCGAACCAATACAAACATTACCTGTTTGGGAATTTAATATATTTCCCTTTGTTTCCTCAGTTATCGGATGTGGAAATGCAAGGACTGCAGCCTGTCATTTTCAGGAAAATCTGAGCTACTACAACATTATCGACTTGATCATCGGTTTCATGGCAGGCACCGTCCTTACCCTTGCATTCATGAAAATTGCCCCTGTTCATCCAGGACATGGAACGGTCTACAAAAACATCTAGCTAGGAACCATCTTTCTCAGGAGTCCACACAAAAAGCCTCTTCATTCAAGTGCTACATTTGTGACCACAATCAGCTTTCCACAGAGTATGATTTTTTTCAACATATCAATCAACATTTAAAAAAAAATGAACTTGTCTCTTGTATGTTTAATGGTTGTTCATACAAAAGCAATATATATGGCAGTTTCAAGACCCATAAATGGAGAAAACATAATTCATGCACTGTTAAAGACTTAAAAAGTGGAATACTTGTCACATCATCTATCAGCTGCTATCCTACAGACTCGTTGAACTCTGAATTGGATGAGCCAACCATCACAGACTCAAGAGATTTTGAAAAGGAAGTTGAACTGAAATTAGCTTCACTTTTACTTAAATTGGAACACACATACTTAGTTTCCAGTACAGCTGTGAATGAATTGCTTGAGGAGCTACATCTTATAGGAACTGTCTCTGTGCGAGTTAGTCAAAACACAATTAGTCAGTTTTTGGGAGATAACAACTGTCATGTGGAAGCATCTGTGGTTGAAGAGCTAGCCACTGCACTTTGTTCTTCAAACCCAATTCAAAAAGCAATAGTAAAACAAGGTCCGTTGTCTACTTCTTGGAAGCGCAGATCATATTATAAAAGAGAATTTGGTGTAGTGTCACCAGTGGAATATATTCTTGATAAAAGAAAACAAAAATCACTACAATATGTATCTGTGCTGAAAACATTGCAGCAGCTTCTAAGTTCAGATACTATTTTGTTAAAGACTGCCAATTTGAAAGAGAGATATGAGTCTCCTCTGAGTGATAAAGCAGTTTACAGTTGTCCCTTTGATGGTGAATTTTTCCGAAACAACAAACTTCTGTCTCAAGACTGTGCAATTTCAATAAATCTCTATATCGATGATTTTGAAATATGTAATCCAATTGGGACATCACGAAGAAAACATAAAATCTGTGCCCTCTATTGGACCTTAGCTAATCTGTCCCTTGGTTGTCAATCTTCACTGTCATCGATACACTTGGCTCTGCTGGTCAGAAGTGATGATTTGAAGGTGTATGGCTATGAAGCAGTGCTTGAGCCTCTCATTAGTGATTTAATTTCCTTGGAAAACCACGGTGTGTTTTTGACAAAGTTAGGGAAATTTGTTAAGGGAACAGTACAGTGCATAATAGCTGATAACCTTGGAGCCCACAGCATCGCTGGATTTGTTGAAAATTTTTCAAGTGGTCATCTGTGCCGATTTTGTACAGCTTCAAGATCAGAAATTCAAACCAAGGCATTGGATAGTGGCATTTTTATTTCAAGAACAGAAGAGATTCATTCTGATCATCTTAAAATCATAGAGGAAAAATCTCTGGACAATTTCTGTGGTGTAAAGAAGAGATGTGTCCTTGCTGAGAAACTGAGTCATTTCAAAGTAACTACTGGTTTCCCCCCAGATCTGGTCCATGATCTATTTGAAGGGATTGTTCCTGCAGAGATAGCTCTATGTCTTTCCATCTTCACGTCTAAGAAATATTTTACACAGGCATATTTAAATGACTGTATACTGAATTTCCCCTTTAAGTGGACTGACAAAGTAAATCGTCCCCATCCAGTGCCATTGAACTTTGTATCTCGAAAGACAATAGGTGGCAATTCACACGAAAATTGGAGTCTGTTAAGGTTTTTCCCCCTCCTTGTTGGCCAGAAGGTGCCTGCTGATGAACCTGCATGGAAAATATTGACAGATCTAAAGGATATTGTGGATATAATCGTCTCACCTGTTCATACAGAGGAGTCAATTGCATATTTGAATTTCAAGATCTCCGAGCACAGAGTGCGACTCAAAGAGGTTTTCCCAGACTACAACTTGCTGCCTAAGCACCATTTCTTGGAGCATTATCCTCAGCTTATTCGTCAGTTTGGACCATTACGCTGTCTGTGGACTTTGAGATTCGAAGCCAAGCACAGTTTTTTTAAAAGAGTTGTTCGATACACAAAGTCTTTCAAGAATGTGCTGCTATCTTTGGCAGAACGACACCAGTTTCACATGGCACAGCAGATGTTGATGTACCCTAACAAACCTCTCCTGGAAGTATCAAATGTTTCAACTCTTTCTATTGATGTGTTGAAAGAGGAGATTGCACAAGCAATACGGTTGAAACACCCAACAGTGGACCATGTGTGTCTGGCCAAGAATCTAACTTACAAAGGATTCAACTACAGAACTGAAATGATCCTTGCATATGGATCTTTGGCTGGGATCCCTAAATTCACTGAAATCATCCACATGTTGGTTCTGAAGGACAAGCTGTTTTTCATTGTTCGCAAGCTAAGGGCATGGCATTGGGAGCATTTCAGGGCCTTTGAACTTCAAGTGAGCCCCAACAAGGACATTTTGCTTTTGGGGCCAGATGAACTGACAGATCCATATCCATTGGTGGTTTATACTGTAGGAGGAATGCGTTTGATTACCTTAAAGAGATATATTCAAGTTTAAGGTCTGCATTGACATAACACTTACAATTTTAACCTGATCATCTTTATGCCAACACAAGGAGATTGTAAATGGGAACTAATGCCTCCTCCCTCCCTTGCTCCTTTTCTATAGATATCCTGGACGTATTTCCTGCGCTACATAAGTAGTTTGTGCACAATCTACATCAACCCTTCAACACGCACAGGTAAGAATGACAGTTGTGACTTGTAACATTTATTCCTAACCTGGTCTTCTCTTGCCTCCTCTGGTCTCCATGGAAGAGCTTGTCCACAAAAAGTCAAGGTTGGACTTAGAGCACACTTTATCTTCTGTGCAATACAGGCTAGAAAAGTCCATGGCATAACTGGACCACTTTTGGCTTTGTAAAATGTCCTTTGTATAGGATAAGGTGTGGTTGTACACACTAAACATGCAATCCAAATTTGCAGTCTTCGGTGACAGTACACTTATATGTTCTAAAGCGTGCAGTAGGAGCTGATACTGTGTTGTGTCTCTTTCCTTTGTGTTAGCGCTGAGAGGCAACTACATCCACAAATATGGAAAATCCCATACGACTCCTCATTTTGTTGAGTGACAATAGCTCTGAGAGGATGGATCTATCAAGGGTTCCAGACACAGTTGAAGAGCTCATTGAACAAGTTAAAGAGTCATGCAAAGTTGCTGGAGGTATCAGGCTGCAATATAAAGATGTAGACTTTGGTGGAACATTTGTGAACTTGAACTCAACCTCCATGATCAAGGATCTTACCACCATCAAGGTCATACCGTCTGCTACTGAAACATTAATTTTAGAATTTGTAGAAAGTGACCTAGATACAAGCTCCATCTCAACACACACTGATGACACAGTCATACTAAGCAGCAGCTCCTCTGAGAAACTCCGCACAGCGCCCTGGCCAAAGGAGTTCAACATCCCTCAATTCTCTTTTGAAACAGAAGGTCAACTTGAGAAAGGGAATGCGGAATACACAAAGGACCAAACCAGGCTCACACCTACATCAAAAATGTTGTCCGACATTCTAGAAAGACTGGCAGAGAAGATTTTCTCCTACAAGGCGTACCCCAGTGATGCAGACCTGAGTGATGTTGCGGAGGCTCTGACAAGGAAACATCCCTGCTTGAGGCAACCAGACTCCTTCAATGAGAGCTACGGATGGAAACTCAGACTAAAGACTAAGATGAGCAATTACCGCACTCAGCTTAAGTCACATGGACTTGCATCTGAGCTCTTAGTAAATACCCTCAAATCAAAGTCACGAGAAGATCCTTTTCCAAAGCCAGCCAAGAACAACAAAAAGGCAAGAAGAGGTGAGGCCAATTACTATCCTCAGACCAGCAGTGAGAATCCAGAAAGCCTAGAACTAGAGCGAATATCTCTCCTGACTGAATTAAAGAAGAGAAACAATGAGAAAACTGTACGAGAGAAGATGGCCAGGACCTTCGAAGTCAGGAGGAAAGAGATTGTGGATAAGAAGCCTGACATCCAGAACCTCTTGGAAAGATGGCCAGGTCTATTTCAGATGGAAGAGGTATAACTTTAACTTTTTTGTACTAATGCCTTTTATCATAGTTTGGAAATGGGAAATTTATGTTTTGACTTTTTCTTGTTGGAACTTGGTCTTTAAAAAAATGTATTGTACACTGTCTACTCATGTACAGATTAATGCAGAGTTTCTGCGGGTTACTGCAGTTCCCCTGCTAACCAGATTCATGGCCCAGCTGGACAAGCACTCCCCACAGCTACTGAAAATAATCAGAAAGAAAGGGGGGACAACCAAAGCAAAAACTGACGTAATCCTGGATTTTCTTGATCAGGTAGGGCGTATATAATGAACTATTAACATGAGTTAGCATTTTAACCCCTGTATCTAATGAGAATTTGTATCCTGTTACAGTTTTATTTTGGTAACGTCAGTGATTATGGCTGTGACCTTTTAAAATGTTGAAAGGAAGTGTGGGCTTTGTCCTTGAATGAATGAAGAGATTTATTGTCATTATACAAGTGCAGAGCACAACTACAACAAAATTTATTTTGGAGACACATTTTCACTCTCACTCGCCAGATACACATACATACATATATACGTATAAACTTTTATTTAGGGACAAGAAAGCATATGCCGCTTTTCCAACGACAGAACTCGGTGTGGCTCAGTTCACCTTAGCCCCCTGCGTACGCTTTGCCACCGCCTTTACACCTCATTGGCCCGGGTGTGTGTGGTGCCCACGTGATGTGATATAGAAGCGCTCCCACAAAAGGCTTAAAAAAAACTCCCAGCAACCATAATCCATTGACTTTGGACCATGGCGACTTCCTCCACAAGAACCAAAAATAAAACCAATCAAAATGAGCCACAGACAGAGCAAAGTACAAAAACACACATATATTGCGATTGTTGTTGTTCTTTGGGCTGTTACATTGCAGACAAAGACTTTTGCGCGCGACTTTTCATAGCCAGATGGGTTCGCCCCTGTTCCCAGTTACGTCCGCTTTATGTTTCCACCGCAACAAGCGAGTTCATCCACGCTAAACTGAACTGCTCTCAAGCGCACCGTGCCGATTTGTCGGTGGAAAAGGGGCATTAGTCACCTCATGAGGATAGAGAGGTGAAAAAAAAATTCCTTTCATGCAGCATACTATCCATATTGCATAGTAACAATTTTAACTGTTCCTGCAGGATGCTGATGCTGACATTAGGAGGGAGTGTATACTTAAATCTCTCATTATCTACCTTGGAGAACGTGTTGAGGACTTGATAAAAGAATACATGGTATGTCCATATCTGTTCTGTCTCTACATGAGATTCAGTCTCTTGATGTAAATTTGACAACTCTGCTATTAAATGCAGTGATTAATGTAGAACAGCAACGATTAATCAACTCTTCAAGTTAATATCTTAGGGTTCTGTATTGTTTGCTTATTTTTCTTGGGCTTTGTGGAACATTTATGAAAATGTTCCACCATTGATTAAATTTAATAATTATGTAATTAACAATCTGATTAGTCAAATAATTGTTCTAACAGTCTGTGACCAAACAACTATCAAAATAGTAGTTTATTATGGTCAAAGATTTATCGTGTGCCAGACTTCAGTTCTTCACTTGTACATTTTGTTCCATATTTTACCTCAAGATATCCCAGAAAGATGAAGCTGAGGAAGAGCTGCAGAGTACCACCATGGCACTCTTCGTCTTCAGGGACAACTCAAGCCTCCTACATCAGCCTCGAGACATCGGGATAATCATTGATGGTGTGGAAGTCCTGAATGAGTTGCCTTCTGTGTCAGCTGGAGTGGCAATGGTCTTTGGACTCTGTTATGCTCTTAATATGGAATATCCACGAGGATTCAGGTTCACCTTTGAGGCTCTTCAAAAGATTATGATGGAGCTTGACTTTAACAAGATGACCTCTAAGATTCGCAAACTTAATTGTGAACTTAACACTGCACAGTAGTGTGTTTGCATGCATGTGTGCATGTGTATGTGCACATGCATGTGCATGTGTGCTTGGTTATTTTGCTTGGTTGGCCTGCAGTGATTTTCTACATTCAAAAATTATAAGAACACCCATTTGAAAGGGAGATTTAAGTTGATTTCATTGATACATGTGTAGATTTTTTTTTTCATTGTACAGGCACAGCGGACATGTAAACTATCAATTGATAGGAGTACAATGATTTCTCACTTATACATTTGTGATGTCATTTAGATAAGAACTGATGCTGTTAATAGTGATTGTATTTCTAAAATATATAGATGTTGGCAGTTTAAGACAATCACTACACCTTTTGACATTTCTCCCCTTCAGCACCAAACCCAAACCTGAACACATAGACACTGCTGGTGTTATATGATTCCCACAATGCTTTGCCAGAATCTCTGGTGCAACTCTAGCCTAAAAATCTAGACCATTAGTTGCCACATCAAACTGATTTTGCACTGCATCAATCAATCAATCAATCAATCAATCAATCAATCAATCAATCAATCAATCAATCAGTCAATCAATCCTTTATTTTTTAATTTTTTTAACCGTGTCCTGTCTGGCTGTGAAGCAAACAGAATTGATGTCTGAATGCTGGTGACAAGCCTTACAGATTTACTCTCAGGTGGAGCATCAAAGCGTCTGCTTTTAATGTCACGCCCGATACTTAAAACTTTATTGTTATTGTTTTTGAATGCTTTGTAATTCCGACCAGACATGCAGACAGAGGTGAAAGAGAAAGGAAAAGACTAAAGGTGGGGAGAGGGGGGGGGGGGGTCCACAAAAATAAACACTAATGAACAAGAGTCTGCTTCTAGACCTGCAGAGAAAGACAAAAAAAAAGCAAAAGAACAAAAAAAAGGGACACAACAACAATACAACAAGATCAAGCTATCACTGTGTCAACTTGATAAAGAAATATAAAATCAACATTGTTTAACTGAAGAATCACACAATAACAAATCACAGTGCATTAAGTGCCCACCATAGCCTTAAGACAAGTGTTGAACGTGCCCAAGACCATACTTATGAGAGCACCATGTGAGCACCTGTGTGTGTACACGAGCTTGTTTTTGTAAGGTTTCTCTATTGGAGCGTCCAACAGAGAGTGTGAGGGACCACAGATCCGCCCCCCAAAGATGCGTAGGAGACGGGGGGAGCTCCAAGTCCCAGAGATCCAGGCGCTGCCCCAGAACACAGGACGAACACTCAGGCAGACCAAGGCACAACCCCCCACACCAGGTGTGGCAGGGGGAGGGGGGATGAAGATCTATATCGTCAAAAGAAGTTCCAGGAAATGGGAGGAGTCAAAGGCCCCACCTGAAATATACAGTCATACACAAACACAGTCACACACTCCCTCCCTCATGCTCACACATGCACATACAACCCAAGACTTACAAAAATGCACACCGGACACCCACTCATGCTCCCCATACACACCCTATTCACTCTGGTCCCGGTACTGCTGCACACTGGGTACAACCATCACCGGTAACCAGAGTTTGGCTCTTTCTGCTGGGGTGCTGATGAGCAGGCTCCCCCGCCCAACGCCGAGCACAGCAACCCACCACCCCAGACCCCAACCAGATGGCCAGATCTCCCTCCTAGCCTCCAGTCCCAGGAAGCTAAGCAACAACAGAGGTGGCTAAGACCCCTAGTCTCCCTCCACCTGCTCCAATATAGTGTTGTGTGATCATGAGGTGTATTCCATGGCTGTGGTGAGCGGGCAGTGCGGGCATCATCCGGCCTATGCCAGCTGATGCCACCGCACCACCCCACTTACACCCTCAGCCCTCGGTGTCTAAGTGCGGTTTAAAATTGGAAGTGGGCACCGGCACCCGGGAGGAGGCTGAGATATCCCCCTGCCAAATGCCGTTGAATGTGCTCACTCCCAAGGCCCTAAGTGTGTGTTTGTGTGGAATGTCGTCGGTGGAAGTGTATAAGGTGCAAATAAAATTGGGGGGCAGGTTGCCCCAGGAATGCTGAAATGGGGTCCATACCCGCACTCCCTGACTTGCCCACCCCCCAAGGTCCTATGTGCATGTTTGTGTGATGATGTGAGGGAGCAGGAGGAGAGAAATATGCGGGGATGGGGAGGAATGGCTGGTTGGGCTTAGCCCTCCAGGGAGCCAGCTCCCCTACTGGCCCCAATAGGCACCTCTGTTGTCAACCGCCAATCAATACTTTATTAATCCCAGAAGGAAATTAGAGTTTCAGTACACACAATTCAGAGCTCAGACATACATGGGCAAGACACATGACAAGAATTGGTGACTGTGGTCATTCACAACCCTGAGTCGCACTACCTTAATAGAGATAAGAGGGTAACATGAGGATTGGTTCAGGTGGAGGGGAAAAAAAGGCACTTCACAGTTACCCTCCCACCAGGAGGGCAGCTTTGCTCTGCAAAAAAAACACCTCAACAAATATGCAACAGACTTCAGACAACGCAACATAACATGAGACTCCAATAGGAGGGAGGGGGGGGGGGGGATCCTGTTTCCCCCAGTGATAGCAGCCATCTGCGGCGCTCATCTACTGTACAGCCACAGGTGGGAGGAAGATCTTGGGAGAAGCGAAGAGCACATTAACTCCTGCAAATTGATGACCTCGCCAGGCTGAAGTACACCAATCTGAAGGCGGATGGAGCACATCTGTCTGCATTCCTTCGTGGGGGTTTGCTGCATGCTGGTCTAGCCACGCTCCATTGGAACTTCCCCAGCCCTTGCTAGTCTGGTGGCTTACCAGTCACAGTGCTCAGTTTGGTGGACCAATCATAGCGCCCTATTGGTTTGGTGGGTGGACTGTTTCTGAAACTGAGCAAAACTAATGGCGCTTACACATTATGGTGAGTAAGGTAAGATACGGGACCCGAGTTTGGTTTCACACCTGGGTCACATATGAGTTTTCTGTTCTGAGTCGACTCTTCTTTTCAGACTTCCTCCCAGAGGTTTGACTGGGGACCAAGGTGACACTCTGGTAAGGATGGGTACTGAATTTGGTACTTTTTAAGGTGTGACCTTCTTTTCTGGTGACTCCCCCTTGGGCTGAAGACAACTCACTGGAAGCTGCGTGGCTGTAGTACCAGTCAATTTTATTCACCAATAAGCCTGCATTCACACCCAATGAGCAAGGGTTAACAGCCGTCTCTGGTCAACAGAACAGTGCTTTATCTGCAAAAGAGGCACCGCGGCATTACTGAATGGATTTAGCTGCCAACTTTTCTTTACAGCAAATAAGTGTACAAAACACGACATTGATTTCAAAACAGTCAAGCTAAAGTGAGCTGCAGTAAACAAAGTTCAACAACATCCACATGTGGTAACCTGAACACAGCATATTAGCACATTAGCATGCATTTCTTTGTAAAACATTGCAGAGACATGTTACCTCAGCAGGTCTTGTCGTAGCTCTGATGATTACCCATAATGCTTCAGTTCCTAAGATGAAAGCAGTAACTTTTTTTACCAGCAGATGGTGCTTTTTTGCAGGATTTAACACAAGCCTTTATTAACTATGTTACAAAGGCACCGACCAAATTCCACAGTACCGACTGAGTACAGATTTACGTCATATGAAACAGTGTCTTGTTTTGGTACCCATCCTTCATAATGAGAACTTGCCAGACAGTGATTTGCCAAGATAGACAGCAGCGCTAGCGCAAAAGCATAATGTTGTCAGTCACTGTAAACAGAGCAAGCAGCATGGCAGATAGGAAGTGTTCTGAAGTTTGGATGCACTTCAATGGAGTTACCATACATCCTCACTGTCCGGGGCGTCCGGGGGTGGGGTGGGGTGGGGGGTGGGGGTCCCACATTGATCAAAATGTCCGGTCTTTTCTTCCAGGAGCAGGGATGGAGTTGTGGGGGCTAGATATCTTTCAGAGAAAGATCCTTTTTCTACCTATATGACAATATTTATGGAAGCTCAGCATAGCGAGGATTCTGCTGAGCGGAGAAGACGCAGAGCGCTGATCGTTGGTGCGCACACTGCGTCCGGCACACGATACATTCTCAAGTTGGCACAAAAAAGTATTATTAACACATGATTATTCATATCTGTTTATATCCTCTGGCGCTCCGCTCATCAAGTGCTGCGGTGATTTCACCTCACTGACGCAGCATCAAAATGAGCACTCCACTTTGCGGTCAGGAGATCCCTTTGATCTGCTCAAAAGTAACTGATGAGGTGAAAAAGTAAGAATCCAGGCAGCAGTTTTTCTGGAGAGTTTAGAGGAGATGCAGGAAGATGAGAGACAGACAGGACAGAAAAATAGTTAAATAAAAACAAGAAAAGGTTCTGGAGCTGGATTGAAATATTTGCATCATTTAGAAACTGTTGTTGTTAAAAGTTTTCATATAGAGCTCCGGACCCCACGTGACTCTCAGTTAGTAGACGCCATTTTGGCAGGTAAAAGAAGCTAAACAAACACGGGTCGTAACCATGAACGTGAACGGGATCGGCTTGGATTTTACTTCGTCAGAGTTTACTTCACACTTTAAAACCGAAGAAATCGTTTTATATAGTCAGAAATTAAATAGACTAAACATCTCCGACCCTTACCGTGCCCCTGGGATACTTTTTAAAAACGCCAGAAGCTGTCAGAGCGGACTTCTTACCGGACCTGGCCGGGAAACCCCTTGGGATTCCCCCGGAGGAGCTGGCTCAGGCGGCTGGGGAGAGGGAAGTCTGGGCCTCTCGACGCTACAGCCCCCGCAACCCGACTCCGGATAAGCGGATGAAAATGGATGGATGGACAAATAACAGATGTACAGGTAAGTAGTTTAAATAGAGTGCTGTGCTGTTTGAATGTATGAACCGAACTCCAAGAGAAATCACTAGTTTGATTGTTTTCCGTGAATAAAATAAAAATGTCAGGCAGGAGCATCTCAGGATCTGTCTAAGATCTGTCTCGGTGAGACAGATAATAGCAATCCAAAGTGCTTTTTATGTGTGATCTGACAATTGATCAACCATTGCTTAAAAATGAAATACAGCTTAGTCGGTTAATTGCTGTGATCATAAAACACGTAAACGGCAACACGCAGAAATCACGAGGCAACGTTTTACGTGTTGTTTACTTGTTGCTATGAGTAATAAGACAGAAAAAGCCACGCCTAAATAAGTTTAGGAAGCCCACTAAGAATCATAATAAAAGCATTTAAAATAAATACCATACACAGTTGAGGAAACGTTGGTTTAAGTACCTGATATGAAGTGGTCGCTGCATGAGCAGAAACCTTTACTCTTGGGATCCCACAGTTTCATTTTAGCCGGTCACTAGTGCGTTTTATTACAATCATCCAACGTTTGCGGCACTCCGGATCTTGGGGAATCCTGTAGATGGCTCATTCCTTATGTCGTCCGTGTCTTTTCTGCATCCTGGGGCACAACAGGAATCTACCAAATTTCCTGTCTGATTGAGTTTTCTGACAATAACAAATAGTCCAGCTGCCGGCTTCTACCTGCCAATATGGCGCCGTTTCGATTTGAACAGTTGCATGCCGGGAGAAGGGACGTCAACTCCCGGAGCTCTATATATACCCTTAATACAGTTTAAATGTTACACTTATAGTAGCAACTAGGGATGTGAATCCCCACCACTGAGGCTGATTCGATCCACATCTCAATACGCTGCCAGCGATACAATACATTAACAATATAGAGAAACCCTCTGATGACAAGTTTCAATAAAATTCATCCCTGCTAACGATATGGTCTGACTTTTGTAACGTCCAGAAATGTGCAGTTTTCACCTACATATTGACCTACATGCCACCAGTCATCTGCAGACATGAATTCAATTCTCCAAGGTGGATTTTACATTCTACTTTCCAACAAGCCCGGAAGATTCTGCAGCTCTGAACACATGATAACATATTGTCAACAAACTGTTCCCATTTCGAGGCCTAAGCTTCCCTTTTCGCTTCTACAGGATTCCTCATGCCTCTGAATGAAGCGAACATTTTCAGCTCATATGACTTAATTAATCATGAAATGAAATGAACAATATGGTTAAATTAAATGTTTTGATTAATCTGTGCCTAAGTTAATAAGGTTGAAATGAATTTTAATATTACAATGAAACATTTTGATGCTATGATCAGGAATGTTTGGTTTAACAAGTGAATCATTATCTACACTCATACACAATGTTCATAAGATAAAGTTAACGTAATTTCTGCACATAGATCCACGCAAACACACACTTAGGGCCTTGGGAGTGAGCACATTCAACGGCAGTTGGCAGGGGGGATTTCTCAGCCTCATTCCGAGTGCCGGTGCCCACTTCCAAGTTTAAACTGCACTTAGACACCGAGGACTGTGGGTGCAGGTGGGGTGGTGCGGTGGCATCAGCTGGCATAGGCCAGAAAACGCCCGCACTGCCCGCTCACCACAGCCAATGAATACACCTCATCAACACACAACAACACTATATTGGAGCAGGCGGAGGGAGACTAGGGGTCTTAGCATACCTCTGTTGTTGCTTGGCTTCCTGGGGCTGGAGGCTAGGAGATGGATACAGCCGTCCGGTTGGGGTCTGGGGTGGTGGGTTGCTTTGCTCAGCGTTGGGTGGGGGAGCCTTCTCATCAGCACTCCAGCAGAAAGGGTCAAACTCTGGTAACCGGTAATGGTTGTACCCCATGTGCAGCAGTACCGGGACCAGAGTGAATAGAGTGTGTATGGGGAGCATGAGAGGGGGTCCGGCGTGCATTTTTGTAAGTCTTTGGTTGTATGTGCATGTGTGAGCATGAGGGAGGGAGTGTGTGACTGTGTTTGTGTATGACTGTATATGTCAGGTGGGGCCTTTGACTCCTCCCCTCTCCTGGAACTTATCTTGATGATATAAATCTTCGTCTCCCCTCCCCCTGCCACACCTGGTGTGGAGTGTGGTGCCTTGGTCTGCCTAGGTCGTGGCTCCTGGGTCAGGGAAATTAAGATTTTTGGCGTCTGCCTAATCAATCCCGGTGGCTGTCTGGTGGGGTCTGGGTCCCTGGGCTCTGCTGGGTCCCCAGCTGGGGTGGTCGCCCTTGAGTCCCGGGTCGCTGGGTCCCGGGCTCGGCCGGCTAGGGGGTGAGAGGCTGCAGGTGGGCCTGTGGGCTTGCCGCTGATATCTCCCGGGACTCTGCCGGCTGCTGGTTGTGGCTCCCCGGGGCGATCCTCTGTACCTCTCGAGGGGGGCGGGGGCTTTTCTGGTCGCAGTCTCCTTGGGGTTCCTGTGTTCTGGGGCAGCGCCTGGATCTCTGGGACTTGGAGCTCCCTCCGTCTCCTACACATCTTTGGGGGGCGGATCTGTGGTCCCTCACACTCTCTGTTGGACGCTCCTATAGAGAAACCTTACATAAACAAGTGCGTGTACACACACAGGTGCTCACATGGTGCTCTCAAAAGTATGGGCTTGGGCACGTTCAACACTTGTCTCAAGGCTGTCGTTGCCACTAAATGCACTATGATTCATTATCGTGTGATTGTTCAGTTAAACAATGTTGATTTTATATTTCATCATCAGGTTGATGCAATAGCTTGCTCCTGATGTATTGCTGTGTGTCCCATTTTTTTTCTATTCTTTATCTTTCTGCAGGTCTAGAAGCAGACTCTTGTTCATTATTGTTTATTTTTGTGGACCCCCCCTCCTCTCTCTCCACCTTTTGTCTTTTCCTTTCTCTTTCACCTCTGACTCTGTCTGGTCGGAATTACAAAGCATTCAAAAACAATAACAATAAAGTTTTAAGTTTCAGGCGTGACATTAAAAGCAGACGCTTTGATGCTCCACCTGAGAGTAAATCTGTAAGGCTTGTCACCAGCATGCTGTATCTGAAAAGAAGGCGTGATGTTCTGAGGTTTGTTTGTTAACACCTCTTAACATGGCACGTCCCATGTAAATCATAATATGAGAATATGAGAATATTAAAACAGGATCACTTGTGGTGCATTCCAGCATTCTGTGAGATTCACCATTCTGTTAGTTTGAGCAGATCTCCAGACTGGCCACAGGAGGAAACTCTATAACCACTGCATCACTTGACAAGCTTTCGACAAGCTAAAAGCTGCCTACAGCTGACGCAGCAAAATGGTTCCTTCAGCTATTCAGAAACAGCTGCTCTAGACGCAAACTAGTTCCAATCTGTATGCCTGGCGACATCTGTGGGCTGGAGCGTCGGTGCTGCGGTCAATCTACTGAAACTCGGTGCCCAGGGGTCATCCGACCTCCCTGACCTCCGGATCGGCGAAGAGGGTTCTCCAAAGAAAGGGTGAGGTAGACACACGTGATTGCGTCTGATGCTGTTTTGATAAGAACCAACTTCATAGTTTAATGCAAACCAAATTCTTTTCACACCCAGAACTCAGTTCTTCTAGAAACAAGGTTCTGATAAATATACACCATTCAATCACTATACATCACATCCCATCCACTTAGATTCATCAGTCACAGTAGCCTTGGTTAACTTGTCTTGTTTTTAATTGTTTGGAAAATAAATTCTTACGTTTTATAAACTTGACTCTCTCGTAAAAGCAACAATGTTTAACCCTGCACTTTATACAATGCAATTTGGTTTAATATAATTCATGATGAGACTTGAAAGTATTCATCACAAACACTTAGCAGCCCGCAGTTGGTTTTAAAACATCACAATGCTTTCCTTTCTCTTTCTCTTTGTGGGATCTATTTCATACTGTATTGTTTTTTATTAATCTATAAACTTACAAAAAATGCACTTTGTCATGGTACGTACAAGAAGTTTGCTTTATTTCCCATAAAGATTAGATCATTAACAAAATAATCATTACTTTTCTGGTTAGTCTCATTCTCTTGTTAAACATAACAATATCACAAAGAAAGTAAAAATTGCAACTGCCTGCAAATGAAAGTGCATACTACTTCAGTGCTATGACAGCAACTATTCTCTATTTATACTATACAACATCTACAGGCTGTTTTCTAACTCAGGCTCATGCTAAATTGTAATTAATGCTTTCTGCTGCTAAAAAACTAAACAAAAAAACTGTTGAACAAACTAGTTTTCAAAAACATTAGCTGAATGTTTAAATCCAGCCAGAGTTCTCCGTCAAATGAGATTTATCTTCTGGCTGTCTGCAGACAGCAGCAGCTGACTGTCTGGGCCAAGTTCCACATTTAGTCTAAAATTATGAACCAGCCTCATCAAATTTTGAAGACCGTTGCATCATATTTTATGTAGTTCATGTTTGAGTTCGTTCACATAAGCAAATTTTTACATGTCAGTATTTCGTGCAGGTAAATGGAGGATGGGGAGAACACAAGTCCACCACCCACCATCTGCTGAATACTTCAGAGATCTGGTTTTACCTGCTTGCAGTCAGAGATTTGTGAAACAGGTCTGTTGTCAGAAATGTAAACAACATAGTGTTTGGCTGAAAACAGTTATAAAGATTGACCATTTAAAACTGATTTACTTGTTAAAATATTCAAATATTAATAAAAGCATTACAAAAACCAACAAACCTATAGAACAATGATTCTTTAAGATTTATAGGATCTATTTCTTTAAAAACATCAGCTGGAGCAGTCACATCGTACAACCTGACTCAGAGATCCCACGCATCCTGGAGGGCATGTTATGATCTGTGGGGGAAACCGGAGTACATGTGTTGAGTACAAGCATGGGGAGAACACGCAACTCCACGCAGAAAGGCCGCAGCCGAGTTTCGAACCTGCAACCTTCGTGCTGCGAGGCAACAGTGCTAACCACTGCGCCACCATGCAGCCTGGGGTTTGGTGGTAATAAGCTACAATGCTGCCCTGGGATGTAGAGACAGAAGCAAGGCTGCCAATCACAGACGCCACCAGTCCCTCCACACTTCACCAGCCACTACAACTGTATCAGATGGGGCTTGGACCTGTGATCCTCTAGTCACAGGGCAGGCACTTAACTCCTTTGCCACCGTCACCCACAGTGATTGTTAACTCACTCAGTCTGTCAAAAAGATGACAGCCCAAAACATGAGCAGATTGCATCATTCCATTAGGGCGCCCACAGTGTCTAAACTGACTTATTTGTGACTTTCCTGTAGAACAAGTTTATGTCACAAGTTTTTTGTATTATTCCAGGTCTAGTTGACAGAGATGCACTCAGACCTGCAGAGCTGCTGGTTTAATGGAAATCCTGTTTGATGCATGAAATGCAGCCTAAGTTTTTATTCTGCACTCAAAAGCAGCGCACACACTTAATAAACCAAAAGCAGGCTACCACCGTGGGATTTTGTAAACTAGACTGAAGAAAAATTTGCCTACAAAGACCATAAGATAATACTCAAAACTACTCAGAGCAAGAATGAGAAGCTATTGTTTATCCTTTATTTTTGGTTTCTTTAAAAATATAGTTTTAAATAATCTATTTGTTTACATGAGTTTTACATGCGAACACCGTACCTCCTGACTGATGGGTGCACAGAGGGAAAGGTAGATTATTTGACTCTTCAAGGCTAATTATTTTCACCCTAAAGTGGTCTTCTGGCAGCAAGAAGATCTTTGGTTCAAATCTTGGTCAAGGATATCTATATCCATATATGAATACGGACCCTCCAGGACCTGGATTGACCCTGACCCTAACTCCTGCTATAGTGTAAATGATGAGTTGATTGATGACAAATGGTAAAACGGCCAGTTTTTTTATAGTGCCTTCATAGGTTTCTACAACCGACCATGTTTTGTCTTCATGGAATGTCGACACGCGCTGAACAGAACCTTCTGGTTCTGGAAGGCCAAATAGAAGGTGGATTTCTGCTGTAGATGAAAGGTTATTATGTTGATCAATACATAGGCGAAAATTGACCCGTTTGGACGTTACACTGATGGGGTTTTATATTTTAATTTATTTAGTTTTAATATATTTTAATTATCATAATGAATGACCTGTATTTGTATAGCACCTTCTTAGGGTTCTACAACCCCCCAAAGGGTTTAACAACACAATCAGTCATTCACACACATTCACACGCAGGAGGGGATGAGCTACATTGTAGCCACAGCTGCCCTGGGGCGCATTGACAAAGGCATGGCCTGCCTAACACTGACGCCACCACCAGCAGGCCAGGTGGGTTAAGTGTCTTGCCCAAAGACACAACAGCAGCATTCTCTGGTCAGAGTTGGGATCGAACCTGCAACATTCCTATTACTGGACAACCCTCTCTACCTCCTGAGCTGCTGCTGTCCGATTATGCCATACCTTGTGTCAGATTTTGTGAAAAAGCTTAATAAAATGTGTTTCTTAGTTGGGTAAGCACAATCTTCAGTAGAAATGAATGAACTGGGGGTGAATGGAGACCCGTACTTCCCCCATCACCACCTCCACCACCACAAATACTCACATGACCCCAAGATGGAAGCCCCCTGTCTGCATGTCAGAAAATAAATAAAACAGAGACAGAGCTGGAAATGGAGGAAATGCCTCTACTTTTTTTGTTGATGAAGTGTCGCCGCCACCGGCATTTCAAGGTTTGGAAAGTATGGGTACAGTGGCTGGAAAGATGGGCCAGGCAAGGAGTTTATGCCAATTTACTCCAAGAGATGCGCCTGGAAGACCCGGAATCCTTCTGACAGTACTGCTTCCTGGATCCTTCGAGAGGGTAATGGAAACAGTGGGCCCGTCGATGCACAAGGTACTGTTTGGTTTATTTTTCAGACACGCAGACGGGGCAGGGGGCTGCATCTGAATACATCTTGGGGTCATGTGTGCGGAGAACGCGCTTTGATTGGCCACTAGAGTATTGCAGCTCAGCCAGCAGCTCAGTGGTGCACACATGGTGAGTTTTACCTCCCATGAGGCGGAAAATATCTAACTGGTCAGATTTTCACCTCAGCGTCTCGTGAGGCGGAAAACTGTGAAAATCTGGCGCACACGGCGAGGTATCTGCTGAGCAAACGGCCTCGAATGACCGTTCGCTCAGCAGATTGCTCTCGTGTGCAGCAGGCTTTAGAGCAAACACAAGCACTCCAGAAAAAAGAAAGAGCTCCACGATGGAGAAGAAGTTCTCCTTCATGCATGCGTGGGTTTACTTCGGGGGGTTCTGGTATCCCATACACACGTGTTAGATCAATTAGTGATCAAATAAACCATCAATGGTCAACTTTCTTTGGAGGTCAAGCATGATGACAGTGGGAGGGTTAAATAATTGGAATAATGAACTAAACTCAATGCAGTTTTGATCAGGAGATTCAAATGCAATGTTCACTTTGCAAAGTGCCTTGGCATGACTCTTGTGGTGAACTGGTGCTATATAAATAAACTGAACATAACTGAATAGATTTTAAAAAAATATCCAGGGTTTTTCCTGCATTCAAATTTGTGTGGTGGCCACCTCCAGGTATTTTTGTGCCACCCCAGCCTGATTTCGCTCAGCCCCCAGCTATATGGATGTTATTTTAACTGCAGTTGCAGCGTTGCGCCACTATAGGGGCACTGTATCAGTAGCGGTGCCCCGAAAAGCGCTAAAACCGCTGCAGAAAAAGAAGATCAAAAATAGCTTTTCTCGCTAGTTGGTACATATGTATGGTTGGTGCTATTGTAGGCTTACCACATGTCCTCTTTCCCCCGGATATGTCCACTTTTCACTCTCTGTTCGTGGCGTCCGGGGGGTTTCCTACATTGATCAAAATGTCCGGTTTTTCATCCAGGAGCAGGGATCGAGTTATGGGGCTAGATATCTTTCAGGAAAAGATCCAGTTTCTGCCTATATTACAATATTTATGGACTCTCAGCATAGCGGGATTCTGTTGAGCGGAGGATGCAGAGCGCTGATCGTTGGTGCGCCCGCTGCGTCCGGCGCACGATACATTCTCAAGGTGGCGCAACAAAACATTCTTAACACATGATCGACCATATCTGTTTGTATCTTCTGGCACTCTATCTTTTAATCGTTCCTGACGCGCGCCGCTCATTGTGTGCTGCGGTGATTTCACCTCACTGACGCAGCATCGAAACGCGCACCATGCTTTGCGGTCAGGAGATCCCTTTGATCTGCTTAGTTCAAAAGTAACTGATGAGGTGAAAAAGTAAGAATCCAGGCAGCAGTTTTTCTGGAGAGTTTAGAGGAGCTGCAGGAAGCTGAGAGACACACAGGACAGGAAAATAGTTAAATACAAACAAGAAAACAAGTGTTGAAAAGTAAAATGTAGGTAGATTTATCGACACTACACGTTTTTACTTGTATAAAACAATAAGTTACACACATGTCATATTTATACATCTGATACAACTAATGGGGATCCTTAAATAAACAAATAAACAATTCAGATCGTCTTCAAAACTCAGTCACACCAGGGCCGTTTCAATAAATTTTGGGGGCCAAGGCAAAACAGACCCCCCCCCCCCAACCCTAACCTGTTCATAATAGACATGCCACCGATACATTGTTAGCAGCAGAAATTAAATGTTATTACCATTTCCAATACTAGTGCATGTTAATGAAATGCATTATATTTTACTGGATATGTTTATGTGTTATTTTGACTAAGATGAGTGTTATTAATACAAACCTAAAGTTTTACTGAAATGTAGGTGACAATTTTTAAAAATATTTTTAACTATAAATATCAGATGGGAAAATGTGAACTAAACTAATCTAATGCATATTGTTGAGCCTTTTATAATATTTTAAAAAGTGAGGCAGTTGAATGCACAGAGTATGCATGTGCTGGCGCATGGTCAGGATGGTACCACCTCTGCCTGAATTTGAGCCAGGAAAAACCCTGTAAGTAAATCCAATATAACTAAAATGAATTGAATTGTGGGGACAGACATGTAGAGCCAGGCTTTGATAGCTGGACATGTGAAACTCAAATGTTGAAATGATAAACAAAGAGAATTAGTGCAGAATGCTCAGAATTATGTCATGTCAAAGGGGCAGTTGGGAGTCGCCTAAATTAAAGGTATTAAACAAGCAAAAACATGAATACATAATTCCATTTTATTTCTTTTAAACTAATTAATTAACTAGATAAATTGTGTACTTTGCAGAAATGCTGTTTGAATGCTGTGTGCTGAACAGCGCTGTATTCCAAGGGGGTCACAGAAATGTATCTTTTTACATGTCTCATAATACAAATAAATGAAAATAGACAGCACATTGTTCAGAACAGATGCTGCTGAGGGTACAAATATTCCTTGTATAAAGTCTTCTGGGCCAGTGGGGTTTTATACTGCTGGTCTGATGGTAGCATCATAAAAAGGGATAGAGAGGGTGAGCGGAATCCTTAGTGGTAGCTTTCCTCAGCAGTGTGCATTCATAGTTTGAGGTGACCCAACTATTTTCAAAGCCTGGTTTTGTTTTATATTTCACAGCTAGGAAGTCGTACCAAGATGATTAAAAGTGAGATCGGACTAAACGAGTGATCTGGAAACCAACTTTATAAACATCCTTGCTGAAGAGAAAAGTTTTCATCCTCATTCTGTGTGATAGACAAAGCGTTATTGATTTCTATCCCAAGGTAGACAGGATCTACTCCATCAGCTGACCTGGATACTAAAAGGCTGGAGCGGCAGTGATGGAGGCCGTCTGTTTGGGCTACAGCACTGGTCCAGCGAGATGTTATATTTGTTGTGTTTACTTATTTGGCAAACACGTTTATCCAAAGTGACGTACAATTGTTGACCTATAGGGCATGTTGTGATCTGTGGGGGAAACTGGAGGAAACCCATACATGAATGGAGAGAACATTAAACTCCACGCAGAAAGGCCTCAGCTGGGTTTCAAACCTGCAACCTTCTTGCTGCGAGGCAACAGTGCGAACAACTGCGCCACCACGCGGAGATTTCTGCTATTATGGACTGTGGACTTCCTGATGAGATACAGAAAAGGCACAGCTGTCAGTCTTGTGGGCCACCATGTCATTGGCGTATTTATACCACTGGAAGCATCGTGTCGACAGAAAAAAGGCAGGGAGGCTAGAACACATCCTTGGGAGAGCCCTTCTTTGAGACGGGTGTGCTAGATCTGATGCAGGATTTCCCCCGGTGCTCCATAAGCCTTGTGGGCCGCCAGACCTTGCTTGACCCCCCTTTAGGCCTAGCGTCCACTCAATCCAAATATTAAAATCACACAAATGAGAAATGTCACAAGATTATAAAATGCAAATAATTACGAACACTGTTTAAACTGAAATATTTTTTTTAACTACTGAAGATTCAAGGTGAGCTGTTCCTTTGTAAATTACAAAAATAACTTTATTTTCCTGAACACATGAAAACAGCAAGTTTATGATATAACACGCTTTGTGACACACTGTTTTGCAGATTAGTGAGATTTTACCCAACATCAGACACCCATCACCGCGGAGACGATGAGGTGATATGGCTACTTTCTTCTTAAACTGCAGCAGGTTTCTTCTCTGCTTTTGTCTTTTCTCCTGGGATCTAAATACCACCAGCTCTCAGGGGAGCCGGGTAAATACTTCACACTAAATGTTCAGGTCTTTGAGAATCATACACATTTAGCTCTGCAATGATTTACCTATTTTTCTTTTAAGTGCATGACACCTTACTGAGCTGTGGGTAGGCTCTTCTAATGCTGAGATGTCATTTAGTACGTGTAACCCACAGCCAAAACCAACACATTCTCACACCCAAAGCGTCAAAATATGACGCGTGTGACCAAGCCTCAATATATGACGATTCGGGATGCCCCATCGCGTCAGGAGATGGCGATCAGGGACACGCTGGATCACGTGGCTCCGCTGGCGTCACTGTTTGACGCGCACAGTCACACGGACATTACTCGACTACTTAACCTTCCCCTCACCCCAATCCTAACCTTAAGGTCCATCTGAGTGCAGCACAGCTGATTTTTCAGCCTAATCCTTAAGGTCCATGAACTGTGACCTTAAGGTTAGGATTGGGGTGAGGGGACGGTTAAGTAGTTCACAAGTAGTTCTAATGTCTGTCTCACCACCGGCGTCGGATACCGACGCTCTGGGACGCTGCATCAGCTGTTTGTCCCTGATCGTCGTCTCCTGACGCGCTGGGGCGTCCCGAATCGTCATATATTGAGGCTTCATCACACGCGTCATATTTTGACGCCTTGGGTGTGAGAATGCCAAAACACAGGTTAATAGATTTTTACCCTGAGTGTGCATTTGTTGGCTAAACATCTCATGAACCACTGAGGCCTGCAAATTAGAACAGAGCTGCTGGTAACTCCCGAGCTCAGCTAATATATAATAATAAACAGTGATTAATGAGTGGACATGGGCTCAGCTGCTGTCAGTAACAGAAGGGAGTCCTACGGACCTTTTAACTCCAGCCAATCAGCTCTGGAAGGAGGGAAACATTAATACAAGTAGAGATTTGCTCTAAATTGACTTAAGCATCACAATAAGAGATATCAGAGCAATTTAAAAATGTGTCTCTTTAAAACTGACATGGGAAATGACCAATAGTTCAATTTATAATCAACGATTCGTTTTCACCATCTGAGTGCAGCACAGCTGATTTTTCAGCCTAATCCACAAATCAGTCATTTTGACAAAAAAGTCCATGTTTAATCAACAACTTTGGCCAAATGCAGCTTCCCTTCACCACTATTTAACAAAAGGATGCTTAAAAGCTGTAAATGTGGACAAACGTTGTTTCAGCACTGACACCAACGCTTTAGTGGGCCTTGAAGGGAAGTTTTATGTGTGCAATTAGAACAAAGTCTGTGTTCCATGGGAACAGCCTCTGTTCAGAGAAATAGCTTTGAAATCCTGTGGGGCTGATGATGATGCTGGTTTTAGTTATTTACATGCATGTTTTTTAAGCCTAATTAAAACAGCAGATAATTAAGCACGTCATTGATTGCACATGTCCAGATACAACTTCATCCTATTCCTGCCTAAATAAAAGTAACAATAATAATAACAGATTTATTTAGAGAGCTCTTTAGAAAAGGTGAAACTGGTAGAAAGGTCAAAGGGTAATCTGCATGAAACATGGTAAACATGAAAAGACCGTGTTGCTGCTTTCAGCAGTCTCTTCCTTGAGCTAGAAGTATGGTTATTTAAAATGAGAAGGCTTATTACATTCGTATGACAGTTCATAGCTGATGGTGTTCTTTGTATCCTAATAATTCTACAGCACTACGGTGTAATTTTTAGTGTTGATTTCAACCAGTAAGTTTGTTAATTGCAAAATGTTTTGTGACATGCAACAGAAGACTAGTTTGAGAGGTAACTGTACAGCAAGTAACCCTCATGCTGACTCGTGTACTGAGCAAATCAACATTGATAATAAATATATACCAGCAGGCACGTCCACAGTCTCCTCACACAGCCAGTTTTCTTCCCTGCTGAAAGAGAGAGGCTTGATCCGAGTCTCTGGCCTTTTCTAAAACTCCCTTCTCCTGACTCGACAGCGCTGTTTGTCCTCACAGCTGCCTCCCCACCAGCCACTACTGCCTCTTCCACTCCCCACTTTTCGTGCTGTTCTGGCAAGCTAGGCCACAACTGTCCCGCATGCCGTGTCTCCTGGATGTGTGAACAAAGCTCGAGGGAGTGAGGCGAAAACGGAGCTCTTAAGTGAGTCAGACCCAGTCAGGCGGGACGGCTGGAAACGTCTTCCCCTTTGATTCCCCGAGGAACAGAGACAGAAAACAAATGGAGTCTGACTTCCCTATTTTCTCAAGGTCCTGGAGGTGACCTGCCTCTGCCGCTGAACACAGGCTGGAGAGCTGATGTTCGCTGCCTTGCTGCTGAGATATCCCTTGGTGTGTCAGCCTGACACAATGGAAGAGGACCACCCCGACCCTCCGCCGGTCCCTCACCCCCGTTTGAATCCACCACACCCCAGCATGCTCAGCGGCACTGCTGACAACTCAGTTGGCCTGCTCACACAGCGATGACCCAGAGAGTAATTGGTCAATAGAAGTCAGCAGGCATCGACTTGTGTGGCTTTGCAGGGGAAGATGAGTCATTGTGTGCTCGCGCTCAATCGTCATGCCGTGGACATACGCACCTGCTGTGAGACAAACTCCAAATCCAGAGGGATAAAACGATTATTGCCAGAGAAATTAAAATATCCAGTGAATAATTACTGCAACTATAACACATGCGGGCACATTTATCTTTCTACAGAGGGAATGTGTACACAACAACAATATTATCTGTGTGCAGTGTGGCTGCCAGCAGGCTCAGCCCATTTGGCTGCAAGCAAACAGAGGAGTTTGGCTAGTGGTTATCGTGGTGCTGCATCGCAGCAACTGGATGGCTGATCATGGCAGAGGAATAAAGGATCCGCATTTCAACACAAGTTCTGGATTTTTTTAGTGTTCCAGATACTGAGTATGGTGAGGGAGTGAACGAGCTACAGGTAGTTCTGATACACACATCTAAATAGCGTATCGTATAGGTGTGTGTGCAGCTACACAATTCAGTACACACCTAGATTCACCACACCAACACATTCTCACACCCAAAGCGTCAAAGTATGACGCGTGTGACCAAGCCTCAATGTATGATGATTCAGGATGCCCCAGCGCGTCTGGAGAGGATGATCAGGGACACGCAAGGACACGTGGCACCGCTGGCGTCCATAATTGATGCCCGCGGTCCGACGGACATTATTACACGATCTAACTTTCCCCTCACCCCCATCCTAACCTTCACTCAGTGACTCAGCTGAGTTAAGGTTGGAATGGGGGTGACGGGAAGGTTAAGTAGTTCACAAGTCGCTCCAATGTCAGTCTCACCGCGGGCGTCGGATACCGACGCTCTGGAACAGTGCATCCCCAATGCGTCCTCCTGGCACACTGAAGCATCCAGAATCCTCATACATTGAGGCTTGGTCACACGCGTCACACTTTGATGCTATGGGTGTGAGAATGTGTTGACCACACCATCCCTGCAGTGAGATGCAACACACCTGCTGCCCCCCTGTTTCTTGCAGTATGAGGTGCATTGTACATGCAGAAGGTTCTGACATCTAAACACACACACACACACACACACACACACACACACACACACACACACACACGCACGCACACACACAAACACACACACACACACACACACACACACACACACACACACACACACGCACGCACGCACGCACGCACGCACGCACACAAACACACACACACACACACACACACACACACACACACCAGTAACAGAGCCATGAGAAACATCACCGCACTTCTGAAACGATGCTGTGAGTAAATAAGTCGCCGGGTCACAAGTAAGCTTCATATACATGAAATTGCATTGCTGCAGTACTTTTATTTTGAAAATTACTGGGGATTTTACACTGAAACAGTGTGTAATTTCCTGTCTAACCCTATGTTAACTGCAGAAATGGACGTGTCCCAGAAGTGGCTTGCGGCAAAACCCAATCCCATCTTTAGAGGCGTGGCGTGCCGCTTCTGGGACGCGCCTGGAAATTGCCAAGTCGCTGCTGGTTTGAAACACTCCATGGACTATAATGGATAAAATGGACTATAATTGTCATGGTCCGTGGTGAGCTGCCTTCCTGTAACCCTGTTTTCTTCTGAGCATTGTCCACAGGTGGGCGTGTCTGAGAGCTACCAGCTGCAGCTGATCCCGTCATCAAGGCCTAAGGGATTTAAGGAGCAGTGTGATACAACACCATGCCGGATGATTATTCTGTTTGGGTATCTTTAGCCTTTAACCTGTCTCGATCCTGTTTTTATAGATCCAGTATTTGCTAGTTCCTGTGTGCCTGCTAGATCCTACATCTATGCTGGATAACCTGACACCTGACAGGCCCCTGACGACTCTCTCCTGCTCTCCTCCAGGTTTCACTCCACTCCCCACCATCTCCATATTCCCACGGACTCCTGCATTCCAGATCACACTGTTTCCTCTCCTGGCCGCCTGCTCTCAGCCGCTCACCTGGCCTCACCTACCTCCGATTCAAGCCCTCCTCTGGACTAACAGTTTCTTCCCCTTCTGGAACTCCTCAGCTCACTCGGACCTGACCAAGCCCTCCCGTGCATCTTTCTTCTATCCGCAAACAGCTCCTGCCTAACTACAGATCCTCCTATTATCTCCACTGGATATTCACCCAGTCTCCCTCCTCAGAATCTCGTTCCTGGAATCCTGCGACCAGTGCACAGCTGCTTCAGTTCCCGTCACTCCTCTGAGCTCCCCGTTTTAAAATAAAACTCTTTTTTTTTTCACTTACCTGTTTCCTGTGAGTTGATTCTGCATGTCGTGGGTCAAGGAACTACCACCCAACATGACAATAATGGTTCACTGAAGTTTTTGACAATTAAAATTGTGCCCACATTTTCCAAGTTGAACACATCTCTTAACAACGGTAGTTTCTGCATCTTGCTTCAGCCCCCCCCCCCCCCCCCCCCCGCGCAGCGGCCGCAAACTCACTGATGCGCCTGCAGCCTGTCAGAGTTTCTGCTGCTCTGAACATTAAAAATTTCATTTTCTGTTCCTCACTTCTGATTACCTTCAATGGTGTCTGTTTGTTGCAACCACCAGGTACAAAAACTAACTTGTTTTTATTTGACTATTTTTCTGTGCTGCCTGTTTATTATCTTCCTGCATCTCCTCTCAATCCTAAAGAAAAACTGCTACCTGGGTCCATATATATTCACCTTATGAGTTACCTTTGAACTGCAGTTCTAAAAGATCCACCGACCACAAAAACAGTGCTGTGCTGTGCGCCGACCGCACCGGTGGGCTGAGGTCTGTCACCGGAGGACAAAACAGGTGATGCGCTTCTCTCCACAGCAGCGAAAAGCATCAGGCAAAAATAAAAGACAGAAAAACATAAAAGTAAATGAGCCGACATGAACGATCGCGTGTTTAATTAGTTTTTGAGGTGGCGACACCTGATTTGATCATGTTACTGTGGCCGTGCTCAGGACGCAGACGTCTGGAGAGCGTCAACAATCAGAGCTTTGCATGCGCAAGCTGGTTAAGGTTAGGATGGGGGTGAGGGGAAGGTTAAATAACAAGAGGGAAAAGGTCACGATTTGGTTAAATGTCCGTTTTATCGTGGGCGTCAGAAACCGACGCTGTGGCACAGTGCGTCTCCTCCCGACGTGCAGGGGCTCATCACACACTGTCCTTTCGGAGGACTGCATCTTGTCGGTCATTATCACGTGATAGCAACTAGTCTATGAAAGGCATAAAAAGTCACTACAGAGCAGTCGACTAGTTGATACAACCCCTAGTGTCATGGTTGACTTTAAACCAGAGAGAGTAGGTCAACATTAGAGATCTGGAGCTAATTCAGATTCTCTGAAAGTCATCAGTGAAAAATGCACTAATCAGCACCCCGATCTGATATTTAGACCTGCACCTGGACATCCCTGAAGCATCATGACCTCTCAGCCTTTTACTCCTGATTCTTTCATGATGCTAATGTGAGTTTCACGGCTGCATCACAGCTCCTGACACTGAGGCACTACTCAGCTGCAGAGGCTTATATTGTTATAGGACCACTGATTCATTTAGCTGTCTTTACCTTGGTTTCTAAATACATGTATATTCTCTTTAATCTGTGTTTATGTCTCCGAAGCAACTTCGTTTTGATATTCTAAAATCATTCAGTTGTTTTGTGTCCATCGGCCTCCTGCACATCGGTCTTCATTTAAAGTGTTTCTTCACGCAGCTGTGACATCTCCTCCTCCTGGTCCACCAGCCTTTTAGAGAATCGACATTCTTCGCCTGCATGCTCTTATTTAAGAACAATGCTAAACCAGCCGCAGCCCGCTCTTAATTGGTATGGAATACATAACAGTGCTGGTTTCATGTCTATCATTTAGATAAGGATCACTTTCGCAAATAATGTTTCTCACAAAGACACCGATTTATATTCACAAATAGCTGTCACGGTGACACAAATGAAACATGAGTAGCACTTGCATTGTGTGTGATAAAGGACACAAAATGGGGTGTAATTTTGAAGAGCTTCCACATCGTGTTGACGTGAAGATTTATTTTTGCTTCAAGGGGCATTATGGAAGTTTGACAGCCAAAACATGTACAGAAATAATACATTTCGACTTCATACACTCTCCTGCAATGCCCTGGTCCTGTAGAATGAGCCCTGGCATTTTTACTGTGATTGCCTGTTTTTCTGTAAAATCACAGAAAAAGAGAGATGCTCGGGTCGAGCAGCCCGTAGCATTTGCTATCAGTAGCTTTAGCAGCAGAGAGAGGTAGTGCCAACTCAGCGACTTTGTCGCTGTTCCTAATGCCTAGTGATGAACCTAGCTACATTTCTGAGGACCCTTAGCTACTTTCTTCTAGATATTTCCTGCAAATTAGCAACAAAATAGCCATTTTCGCTCTGAACCATTCTTTGAATGTTCTTTCAGCTGTTATCTAGTATATAAATGTTACAGATTCACCAAACATTACTGCTGCTTTAGCTCACCTAGTTAGGCGTAGGACTCTTGTGCAGAAGATCCGGGTCCGATTCTTGATATGAATGTAATCTATGTAGAGTTTTTTTTTACATTAATGGTATATTTTTTACAGTAAGATGCCTAAATTTTTATTTGAGACTCACCGAATGGCATTGAATTCACAGATAAAAAAGATGTGGGTTCAACTTTCATTTTGGAACAATTTTTCAAGCAAGGGAAGGGAATGATCTGTGAAGCTGACGGACTGGCCCATCTTAAACCTTTGTCGGCTGTGCTGAAGAGAAAGTTACAGAACCAAATTATTTAATTAATTAGCTGCGCGTTCTCCTGTCCTCCGTCGTCTGGGCCACACACACACAAACACAAATAAAAACACACGCACGCATAAACACACACATGGGACTGTCAGCTGTATTTTTGTTAAGGAGTGTGCACGTACAGCATGCACGCCTCGTGCACGAGCCTACTATTGAAGCTACCGTTACACTTTTGGCCTGAGGGGGAAATCGCGAGCATAAAAATTTAAAACTCCGTAAAGTCCCTTTAGCAAGTGTGAGAAACAGGTGAAATGGCTTTTTTGTACAATAAAGGCTTTTTGAACCAGTTAGAATAAAAACTAAGAGGACCAGGGGTCTCTTTCATCAAACATTGCGTAGAATCCTTACTAAAACTGTTACTAAGCTCAGCAAAAAAAATGTTCTTACACCAGGTAGGTTTGTGATCTATCAAACATGGAGTACGCAAAGCTGCACGCAATCTCCGCTTCACAAATCAGAAACTATCTAGAAAGGTTCTCAGCTGCTTTTTAGTCACATCCTGCCCTCACTACGCCCACTTACTGCCAGAAAGAGTCAATGCAAAGTGCCTTGTGGATCTCATGCATGTACATAAGCCGGCTGTTGCAGCGCTCCACCAATGACGATGCCCACCGTAGATCAAGGCAGATCAAGGAAGTGCAATGTCACAGAAGCAGAAATTGAGGTACCTGTGGGTGAGGTGGAGAAATGAAAGGAAGTGCTTTTGCAAAACAAATAAGAGGAAATCCACGGAGTGGCACAGTGTTGCTGAAGCTGTCAATGTTGTGAATTCTTCAGAGAGATCTGTGGCGGATATTAAAAAATGTCCAATTGGGATTTGATCCCCAGATTCCCAGGCGAAAGTCACACGCGCTAACCAGTCAGCCAAACAGAGATCTCCCCTGTCTAAGTAGCCAAGGTGCATGATCAATCGGGTCACAGTGACAGGACACACACACTGTCACAGACACATGACATTCTGTCTCAATCTGTCCCCCTGCCGATATTCTGCATTCCGTATTCTGCGCTTCAGGCTGTGTGTGCGTGTGTGCGCGCGCGCGTGTGTGTGTGTGCGTGTGGGGGGTCTTGTTCTGTGTAAAAATCGAAGCGGTACAAGTGATAATGCTGCAGGATTTCATAATTGTATCCTTCTCAGCAGCAGCACTGCAGGTGCTCTCCATGTCCAAAATGTGCGTAAGGAAGGTCCTTAGTCAACTTAAAGTTGCACACATTTTTCTGCTACGTTTTCTTTCATAAATCCCAAAGTTTGCGTGGAAAGTTGCTGACGCAGTCATTTAGAAAATGATTAAAATATATTTAAAATGAGCACAAAATTAGCCCACAAAGCGGATAAAGTGCTGTGATTGGTCCACAAAGCAGATAGAGTGCACAGCTTTCTTTATGTTTGAAACCCCTATAGAGAGCTGTGATTGGCCAGCCAGAATGCTGCTTGGGGCTGCAGAGGTTCCAGTGGAGCGTTACACCGGGCTAACAAAATGTAGAAGAGAGGAAGAATCAGCAACTGTACGGCACCGACTATCAACTTGAACGGATTCTCAGATCCCAGATGAGTCCACCTTTGTTACCAGCCCAGCTCATGTTAGTAAAGGAGAGCTAGTCCATAGCAAGACTTAAACAATTAAACACTTTATTAACCAGACTTTGTGGAGTTGTGGCGGTGCAGAAGCCAGTGTCATGCAGGAAAGCAACACTACACCCATGCTAAGGATGAGAGAGACCTGCTATCACTGTTTATTAAACTCACACCAAGACAAGACGTCTCGTGATATTTCAGACCATTTTCACAGCTAAATAATAGCGTGATGGAAACAAGATGGTGGCCCATCAATTTTGTTTCTGTCTGAGAGGAAGTATGTGAAACATGGCAGCTTTGCACTTGCTCCTTCTCCTGCAATGATGGAGAACATTTCCTAGCAACAAGAGCTACGGTGGGGAAAAGCAGGAAGGTTAGGACTGTGGAGCATCGTAACAGGACGCAACATGTAACAGAAACAGTGAGAAAACCCACAGCCACTGCAAGGACCTGTCGAAAGTTCAAATTCTTGCATTCACTCTCATTGTGTGTCAACAGCAGAACATTGGACAGACACAATAATATTCCAGCAAGAGACAGGTGTTTGAAAATGCTATTATGAAATCAATGCACAGCTGCTTAAATGCCATGCATGGCTGCTTTACGTCACCTGATTGCTCATCAGCTGGAATATTTTTTAGGGCTTAATGATTTTTTGCAGATCAGGTCTTTGATTGTTCGCTCGGCTATGCTCAACGTTTAAAGACTACAATCACTGGAAGCTGATCGTTGGGTCGTTCACATCTTAATCAAACGCGTTACATAATGGCACCTTCACAGGCGACAAGTGCGCGATGAGGGTAGCTTCTCTCATCCTACCAATGCTAATTATCTCAGCAGGTCACAGATTGGAAAATATAATCTCTTTCAGACAGATTTTCTCTCCAATCAAACAGCCGGTGAGCTAATTGTGAGCAATCAATAGTCGTAGGTTTTCAGGGGTTAACTTTGGATTTGTAAGGTTGGGTGGGCACAGAGGTGTCAGGATTACGGAGGCTGCTCAGTGTTTCTTGGCAAAGACATCATGTGACAAAATGTAAACAAAGAAACTAAAGTCCTTAGGTCTGAACTATAATCACTTTCTTTTAAGATAAAAGTAGCAGGATACAAAGCTGACAGCATATAATCCTGCAGCAATCCGACTGTTGCGCCAAACACAACAACAGTGTTGTTTTCACAAAGAAGAGAAGTCCAGTTTCTATAAGAGGAAACTTTATGTGTTTTACCCTGGTAAGTAAATCAGTAGTGATTAGTCAAGTGCACCTACATTAACAGACACCATAGCAGCTGACAGGTTTTGCTGTAACTTACTTTATTTTGAACCTGAGCTAACCAGACGTTTAGGATTCAGTATGTTCACACAGACAAAAACTGACACTTTAAAAGTGAAGGAAACGTTGCAGACAAACTACCATTTTGGTTACCTCCCACTAAAATAAATGGAGTTTTCCAAGAATTTCACCATTGGAAAAATGCTGTCGTTTTAATGCCTCTCAGCCTGTCAGCCTGCAGTCCTGGCACAGATCTTCCTGCTGTCACCAGCCTTAACAAAGCAAATGATGCTGCAGTGTTGGGGTTCAGCTAATTTGAAACATCTAAAAACCTTTGTTTCTCATTCGAATCTATCAACGCCTGTGATGTAATCACATTTTAAACAGGTTGGGGGTGATGAATTGGATCTCTGTACTGTTTCGACCCTTACTAAACTTGATTAATCAATTATTAATCAGGTGGTGACAGAGAGGTGCCTTGATGTTTCATTTAACCATGTCTGATGGCTGAAGACAGTCGTGCCTTTTCAGATGAGTGTTCCTGAACTCTAAGATGAGTGGAGAAAAAGGAAAATAAAATAGTCTATGCCACTGTAGTTCCACTTTGTGCCACCAATCTTGTGCGTGACTGCTTCAGCGCTGCAAGCTTGCTTTTCCTTCATGCTTGCATTGACGACCTTAAAGTCTGCCTGCTAAAACTCAGCCGGCTCCTTGCAGTAGGTGTGTGAGATAACAGTTCAGCAACGAAGAGTTATTTCTAATTATAGATGACAGACTCATGTCCCTTGTGTCCTCCTTCTCCCTTTGGCCATATTGGGAACGGAGGCACTCTCAACAAAAGGAACCTTTGCCTTGTTGTGTAATAAAAGGAGCTAAATGAAGCATGATAATTAGTGACGGAGCTAATTATAGCCACATTGTCTTCTGAAGCAGGCAGGATAATTTATGATGGTGATATAGAGCTACATTTACAGACTGACCATCTCTCATGCTTCAAGCTGATGATGACTGATCACCTGCTGACGATTACTGTTAGTGTTTTTTTAGATAGCAAACAGCATTTACTGAAACTAATGAAAAAGTGTCCTGATTCAGTGTAATAGTACAGAGGTAGGGTTGTCAGTCATCCCTTATACCGTATTTTCCGGACTATAAGCCGCTACTTTTTCCCACACTTTGAACCATGCGGCTTATAATGAGGAGCGGCTTTAATCAACCAGAAAAGATGGATGCTAGAAAGTCTAATGAAGGAATGGTTAAAGGAGCGCTACGGAAAGTGCCCAGGAGGATTTTTTTTTCACAGTAAAACGTCGCTGCTTGTTTTCCCAGCTTCACCCCGGGATGATGACAGCAACACGGACAGCGACACTGACATCGCCACAGAAAAGGTACGTGACGAAGCTCTTCTGAGGCTGTTCAACTCCGACACTGAAGAAGAGGACTTCAGTGGTTTCAGTGTGCAGGAGGACGATGAATAAACTAATCAATAACTTTTCTGTTTTGTTTGATACTGATCAGTTCAGTTACGTTCAGTTAAACTACGTTTTCAGTTCAGTAGATAACTGCGGCTTTTAGCTCGGTGCGGCTTATATTGAGGTGCGCTCAATAGTCCGGAAATTATGGTAATAATGAGTTGTTCTGTGTTTAAAATTAAAAGTCTGTATCCTTTATTAAATCACTCATGGATGCAGTTTGATCTGTGTTTTAAGAGTGGCTGGAAAGATTTTTATTGATACTATTAGAAAGGTTTTAAGCAGTCTGAATGTTTCACTTCAGTCCAATCAAAACCTCCGACCAGACAGACAAGCTAACAGTTAATGAGTGGACTTCTATCATCTAAACACAAATCTTTCAAAATATTACAGAACATTAGTAGCTGAGAAATCTAGACCAACCGTAACAAAAGCAAAAAATCGTGCTGTGCAGGTCGGTCTAGCCACGCTCCACTGTGGCCTCGGCGGGTCTACCATTGGCCCGAAGTTATGATGTTCTATTTGATCTGGGAAGTTGGAAATCTCGACTTTAGGGAGGGAAAAATCATCTGAAATGCTCCCCAAAGTCGGACCTCCCAGTTGGAAAGTTGGAAAAACTTTAGAACCGGTCCTCTACAACCAATACGGCAGCTGTTTTTACCATCCAAGTTTTGGTTGAAATGTGTCAAGTTTTTTAAGACAAACTTATAAGAGTGCATTTAAAAATCAATGTTGCAACTCTAGCCTGCTGATGAGTTGCACATGTGTTCAGTGTTTTCGTAGAGTGCTGACAAGACAACCATTTTCGAGGGCGTCCCCATATTGAAATCCCGACTTCTCCAGCGAAGGTAACCAGGAAGCTGTTAACCAGATTGTGACATCATTCCCAGTTCCGAGTTTGAACTTCTGAGGCAAATCAAATGCCCCATTAGCACCAGATGATGGCGTCGTCTCAGGAACGGCGCTCGATTGAAAAAGCTTTGGCATCAACATTGAGCGATTAAGACTGAGCTTTTCTTTGAGACATGAGCAAAAGCACTTAAGTCATTTATTACAGATATATTTGTGTCTTTGTAAAAAAATCTAAATATTTTTTTTATTAAATTGTTATGATGATTTTCGACTATATAATTAGACAGAACACCATTATAGAACAGCCTGATTGACTGATTTCTGTAGTGATGAATGAATCATGTTGTTTGTTGCTCTGATTGGTCCTAGAGCTGTCCAATTGCATGATGAGACAGTTTGGTAGACAACTGCTGATGACAGAGCCCTGTCTATGGGTGATGTCCAGACTTTAGATTTACATATATAGGACGGCTTGTCAGGCTAGAGCCTGGACAGTGATTTTAAGTTGGACAGTCGGATCAGTGCTGTTGTCAAATCCAGCTTCTTTCATCTGAGACAGTTGTCAAAGGTAAAGCACATTTTAACTAGAGAGGTTTTAAAACTGCAATCCATGCTTTTATTACAACTCGTCTGGATTACTGTAACTCTTTGTACTTTGGTATGAGCCAGTCTTCACTGTCTCGACTTCAGCGGGCGCAAAATGCTGCTGCTCGACTTTTAACTGGTACCGGGAGGAGTGAACACGTCATTCCTGTTTTATCTTCACTGCACTGGCTGCCTGTCCATTTTAGGGTTCATTTTAAACTTCTTCTATTTGTTTTTAAAGAGCAAGTCACCCCCTACAAGAAATTTACTTCACTCCCACTTCATGTTTGAAAAATGCAACAAATGCTGTTGCTTGGCAGACCGAGAGGGCGGAGCCGCTAACAAACACACACAGACTCACAATGGCATTATGACATCATAATGTACCAGATGACATCATAGCATACCTCTTAGCCAATAGCGGTGGCAGATTTAAATTCAAATACAGTGCACAATTTTTCCCTGACGACAGCGCAACACTGACAGTTTTAGGCAGAATATTTGAATTTTAACCAAGATGCACTGAACTGCCAAATTATTGACTACACATGTCTGTAGCACGATTATACACTCCTTTATATAGTTTATCAGCAAAAAAAATGTGATTTGGGGGTGACTTGCTCTTTAAGTCTTTAAATGGTCTTGCCCCGCCCTACCTCTCTGAGCTATTGCACATTCACTCCTCCTCTCGGTCGCTCAGGTCATCTGACCAGTTGCTCCTGAACGTTCCTAGGACACAAAGTAAGCTAAGAGGGGATAAGGCCTTCGCTGTTGCTGCTTCCAGACTATGGAACTCTTTGCCGGCACATATTAGAAAAGCCTCCTCACTGGAAACTTTTAAATCATCTTTAAAGACCCACCTTTTTAGCTTGGCTTTCGACACCGTATCAAGTTTTGGACTTCTATTTGATTTTAGTGTTTTATTTTATTATGCTTTTAACTTTTTACTGTATTCTATTTTATTCTGTTTTATGCTTTTATGTTTTTATGTTCAGCACTTTGGTCAGTGAGGGCTGTTTTTTAAGTGCTATATAAATAAAGTTGGCTTGGCTTTCAACTCAACATTTTAAAGGTTTCGTCAAAATATTGTGACTCCACCTGTTCGCCAACAGTCACAGCCCAGGAAGATGTGCTCCTTTTCATACAAGCTAGTTTATGCTTTGCTTATCACAGTAGCTAGTTAACAAGTGTCCATTGTTTGATTGAACAGAAACTAACATTTACTTGTCATTAATCAGGTCCATCCATTTATTCTGCAGGTGTAGATGAGAAAATGAGCCATGGTTAAGAATATTTTCATTACTTCTAGGTAGAACTAGAAAGTGGCTTTTCTCTGTTTTGAAAAAAAAAATAACTTTTTGTTTCATTGTTCACTCACCTGAAGAACAGTGTGGCTGATTGACATGAGATTATTCTAATGGCACTCAATGATACACCCTGACATTCAAAAGAAAAATATCATAAAATCCACCATCTCTGTAATGGCACAGGAACTGTCATCCCTCGGAGGAAATTACACCCCTTGTCTGCAGCAAAATCAAGCCTCTGAGGGTATAAATTTGAGGTCAGGATGACAGTGTGTAATGCACCTTGACTAATTAACTGAAACATTTTTGAATGGCAGGGGCCTGTGGAAAACACAGCAAAGGAACTGTAGGAGTAGAGGCGTACAGTTTGTTTACTGAAGCTTGTGGACTGGTGAGCTTGTGGGAAGATTGAACCTCCAGACGATGCATGTGACACAGCTGCAAAAGAGCCCGACTGTTCTGTAGACCCAAATGATCTTTTTACTAATATGTTCAAAAGTACATACTACTGAAAACATGAAGGGAAGACATCACATGTTAATTGGGGAAAATGTTTTAAAAAGTTAGGAACGTTGGTTACATATTGTAACTCCAGATTCCATGAGTCTAGTCGCAGCCCTTAAGCTAGTTGCTATTGGAAGGGTGATCTCAGCATCAGCCAATCATGAAAAGCTTAAAGGTACACCATTTAAGCTCTTCATGATTGGCTGATGCTGAGATCACCCTTCCAATAGCAGGGTGAACTTGGGAAATGGCTTCTTTGGACAGAAGTTCCTGTAGCTCCAGCTCTAGGGCCTGAGACTGTTCCTGTTATGTGAATTCTGTCTCCACGATCCCGTTGAAGGGAGGAGGAGCAGACTGAAAATGGAGCATGTGACCGTAATAAATGGTGTCCGATATCCATTTGCTCATGTGGCAAAGGTGGCACCATTCTTGTGCGCGTTCCGACAGCGGACGCGTGTTCAAGGTCGCGTGAACTATAATTGAGGACTGGGTTCGTGCCCTTACCGCCGTCACTCGCACCAGAGGAGAACTGAGAGTGACACATGGAGGGCTGCGCTCGAAAGGGTGAGCGTGAAACAGCTGGAAGAGGCTGATTCGCACCGCGGAGCATGGTGTCGAAAGATAAAGGACGATTGGGAGCCGGGCCCGTGCACGGGGATGATGAAGTGCCAGCGGATGGAGCCATGCACTGTAATGCTGCGCGTGGTTGCGATAGCTTCATGACATCTCGTCCCACCCTAGATTGTGGGAGGAGCGGGTTGTGTTGGGCCGGGCTGGAAGCTAGGGCCGGCGCGCAAATGGATTGCACCTTTACAGCTGGCTGTGGGCCTGTCATGTGATTGACTGCATGAACATGCGGGTGTTTTGCAGTGCTTTTTTGTGGGGAACATGTGTGAGGATTCGGCAGAAGATTCTTCAGAGGACTGTAGGATTTTGCTCTCAATGTAACGTTGATTGGGTTTAATTTCAAAACCAACATCAGCTACAGAGTTAACATTACAGTCATTAACACACACATTCCCCCCAAAGACTCATTTTCTTGGTTGCTTTCGGCGAGGTTCTTGTGACTGAGAAGGCCAGGATGACGTCTGCTGGTTTTTTCGGAACCGCTGGTTGTCAGATTTCTGGTCCCGCTGAGGTGGAGCCGAAGTGGGAGGCTGGCTCCGAGGGGCGGGCGATCCAGCTGGGCGTTTGAAATTTCCCCGCTGGCCCCGGTGTTCGTCCCATTCTCTGGAGGAGCAGCCGGATTGAGAGGTGGACAGGGGGTGGACCAGGTCTCGCACCGTGGCTGACAGCTTAGCTGTCTAGAGCTCTCTCGATGGCACTCCTAAGATGGGACCAAACAGAACGTCAGAGGCGATGGGGCATTTCTCCGTGCAGGTGTTCGGGAATGGAGGGCAGGGCCTTGAGCTACAAGGCCCACTGGATAAGGGGCTGCCAGGCAGCAATGCGAGCCGAACCGTTAAGTACAGCAGCACACAGATTGAGAATGGCATCAGCAGTCTTGCTAATGATGTTTTTTAACTCGTCAGGAGCGTCGAGCTCTTCCACAATTTTGGAGACGCCAAAGGCAAGAAGGGCGATGTTATTTCCTGCAGCACCGGTCTGGAAAGCGCACTGGTGTGTGCGATCGGTGAGCCGTGCCAGGAGCTGGACATGTTTGGAAGCGGGAACTGCACGCTGGCCAGCAAGGTGGTTCTTGGTGCCAAACAGCGAGGCCAGGTCTAGCTCCAGTGGAGGAACTGTTGGACAGCCCTGGTCGGAGAAGCCCTCGACTTTGGATATGGGTGCATATGTGGAGACTGGTGCTTTGAGCTTAGCAGGCTCGGAGAAGGCGGCGGACCAGCAGCTCATGGCAGCGGGGAAGCGCGGCCATATGGGGTCTGGACATTGTGCTTGTGTAGCCCCAAAACTTCCAACCAAATCATCAGCTTCAGGTGGAGCCAGTTCTGGGACGGCTAGCCCCTTGCGGACCACAGCCGTGGAGATTATGGCAGGTAGCTCCTGGAGCAGTGCTCTGACTGCTGGGAGAGAGGAGCGTGAAGGTACTGGAGCAGAGGAACCTGCTGAGGGAGGCTTGTCCACCTTCATGTTTTCCAGGAGGGAAGAAGGGCTATGGCAGCCAGCCTCGTTGTATTCCTCAAGGTCGTTGTCATCTTCCAGTCGATTGGAGCCAGCCGGCTCCTGACCGACATTGAAGAACTGTAAGGCTTTGTCCAGCGAGTACGTGTCAGCCACCGGAAATTCCTCGGCGGCGGCGGGAAAAAAGTACTCGGCTCGGCGGATTTTTTCAGCTACGGGCAGAGCGGCACAAAATGGGCACGAGGCCAGAGGGGTCAAGGCCAGGCCAGTGTGATGAGCCCCAAGACAGACCTCACATTTGGCGTGAAGGTCGCCGCTGGAGATGAAGCCTGTCTGGCAGGCCGGGCAGGTCCTGAGGTCACTGGACATGGTTGTGAGTAGAATAATTTGCTCATGGATTGTGCTCTTTAAAGATAGCTCTTAAGCCTGGCTTGAAGAGATAGCGGAGGCGAACAGTGGAGTCGCTCCACTTATATACCCACGGGGTGCCCACCATTGGTAGGTGTACATTTAAGCTCTTCATGATTGGCTGATGTTGAGATCACCCTTCCAACAGCAGCTAGCTTAAGGGCTAAGACTAGACGAAATAGAACTATTAGACATCAGTGTAGCAATTAATACATATTAATTATGTTCTTTGCTTATTCAGGGACCATAAACACACTTCGTATTAATTCAGACAGAGTCACATATATAGTTTATAAAATGAATTAAATAATTTTTCCTAAACTAATAATTTATGCATGACAAGATATGAATAATGAGATGTGGTGTGGTGGATGTGAGGTGCTGTGATGGAAGCTAGATGTTGTAGCAACCGTTCTTTGTATCTGAGAGAAATTGTGAAATCTGGGTGTAAAATAATTTGTTGTTTGGTTCTAAACTAGCGAGTTGTTTATTTATAAATCTCATCAGACACCACTATGCAGGCTTACGATACCTTTGTATGAGTTGCTCCCAGCGGTCCGGAGGGTTGCGGTCAGAGTGGTGAGGTCATCGGACGTCGAAACCAGAATACTCAGAGATTAGTAGCTTACTCCGAGTTCAGCTTCCCCGGCCGTGAGATGCAACCCGGGGTGTGCAGATTAGGTGTCTCAGGTGTGAAATAGCTTTGAAAATAGCCGTTGGGTCTGTAATCACTTGCAGCATCGCAGAAAGGTTTTTACTTAAGGTGAAAGGAGTTTGTTTCAAAAGAGATGCTTCTTTCCTGATTTGGCCAAATCGGGGGGTCAGCTAGAAACTGCATTAATCGGGAAGTAATTATTGTTTTATTAAACAACTTTGTTATGATTTCTGGCCAAGTTTGGCAAATCAGGATTTGACACGTTTCTGAGTATTTACCTACATCCCTCAGAAAGCCACGCCCTCCTTCGGATACAAAAATGTTTTTAACCTTAATATGTATCTTATAGTAATGCGTATGAATGAAAACAATGGTTAACTTGTTAAATCAGTCACATACTGATTTGTGAGATAAATGGATCATTGTAAGAACAATATTAATTTGTAATTCATTGATTTAAACACAATTATTCAAATATTTGATTTAAACATCTTTTTCAAGCACTGCAGAACCTTCTGGATTTAGAAGGCCAAATAGAAAGCGGATTTATGTCTGTAGATGAAAAGTTATTATGTTGGTCAATATATAGGTGAAAATTGACCATTTTGGTAACGCCCAAATGGTATCAGTGTTGGGCATCTCATGTTAAAAAGTAATTAGTTATAGTTACAAATTACTTTTTTCAAAACATAATTGAGTTAGTAACTCAGTTACCACATTGGAAAAGTAATTAGTTACCTATAGCTACTGTGACATTACTTTTGTCTTCGATAAAGCCGTTACATTCTACAATATTTTTAACATCAACTATTTTAATAACTGAATGATTTTTACCACCCAGAATGAACGTGTCAGAGATCTGAAATGTTCATTCAGCAAGAATCTTCTTATGGATAACTGGAATGTTAAGTTCTACTAGGAACAATAGAAGTACAGATGTATGGAATACTTATCCAGTCTGACTCATGAATGTTAAAAAGACCATCTTTAGGGATTCTGAGATATCTCAAACTTAATGTTATTATGGATATCCTCGATTATCATTTCTGCTAGTAACATCGCTGTTGAGATTTCATTTGCAATTTTACCTAGAATACAATAAGTACTAGAATAAATGTAATTATTGCTATATAAAAAGGAATTACAGAGAGGTCCGATTGTTCATTAAATGTAAAAATAGTTAGCCATAGTCTGCTTTCTCCCTGCATGTTCTTATTTCACTCATCTCATCTTTCTAAAACAGAGTTTTTTTTCTTTTCTTCTTTTTTTTTTACAAATTTATCCCCACCAATACTTACAGGTCCATGACATTATTATTGTCCCAGGCATTTTGTACACAACACATCCCTCCATGCTTTCATAGTGATCGGAAGCATGCTGTGTGTCCGTGTTTAAGTGCACGCACACCACACGTGTGTGCATGTTCATTTTTGCCATTTCTCACTGGCTTGAGACATGATGGGGAAGTCTGTGTTACTCACTTCGGCTCCTCCAAGAAGAAGCTGGCTCCAAGGAGCCTTTTTGTGTCTTACTGGCTCATCAGTAGTGTGGCTGTCAGAAAGCCTGACGGCGCTGCTGTGCTTCATTCAACCATGATGTAGTAACACACCACTTATATGCCCAGTAATGGTAATGGCGTAACAACAATGGGAAAAGTAATCAATTAGATTACTCCGTTACCTAAAGAAATTGTCGTTAGCAACGCCGTTATTCTTAAACGCCACTACTCCCAACCCCGGATATCACATTATTTGATGAAAATGAAAGTGATCAGTAAACAGAGGTCTTAATTCAGTCAACAAGAAACTAAGAAGTAGCTTAAATGCCTTTCCAGCAAAACATAGTTTTAAGTCTGCATGACCACCATGTGCTTCTATGCACTGGTGACAATGTCCAGGCATTGTCCCTTTTTAACCCTCTCAGGCTCAAAATGAGCGTTGATAAAAGGATGAACAACCAAGTCCTTCAGGGGTACTTCTGAGTGAAAAAATGCTCATGAAACACGTTTGTGGAGTAACCAGGTAGGTAGGTTTTAACGTTGCTAATCTGCAACGCCTGCCTCCAGAGGGTCAAGCTGATAAATGGTGTCCATGTTTTTCCTCCTAGATAATGACCAGGGCATCACTGAGCATCTGGATAGTCTGAGGTTCAACCTGATGAACTTAAGCATGATGTCCCAGAACTAAAGTCAGGCAAGTTTGGAAGCCAGAAACAAGACCAACTCAACACATAGTGTCTTCGTCAGACAAGTAAACTCTGACGAAGACACTTTGTGTCGAAGCGTTAGTATGCTTAAACTTTCTCAACTGTTTTTGATAAAAAATTTTGGTTTGGATATTAGTCTGTACTATTTAAACTAGCTTGTCTGCACTCGTCAGTCTGAGGACCTCCTTTGGAATTTTTGGGTCACTGAGGTCTCAAACCCAGACCTGAATAACCTGTCTGTACCATCCACCCAGTGGACTAAGTCCAGACAAAATGCATATCTTTCAGTGACCACATGGTGACCTCATAGTCTCAGGAAATGATCTGGAAAGGATTTTTCCCCCTAAACCTTTATTGAAAATGGGGGCAGTTCTGTCATTGTGGTGGGAAAAGGATCTGGTGAGCTATACAGGAGGTTTGTTGTTATCATACGAACAGTATCGGGCTAGCCCTATGACGAAAGCCTCCACTTAACAGAAATCAGAAATTGTAGGCTCCTGTTTGTCCAGCTCAAGATCTCTCCACCAGACAACGTATAGATATCAGAGCTCCTTTTCTGATCAGCTGCAACAGCGTCTGCAATAATTCCTGCAGGAGGCCTCTTCTCATCTCACGGTATATGCCTCATCACATCTCTTCCTGGGCGCTCCACCTGTCCCATCCATAACATAACAGATTACATGTCAGGCTGCAGTTGCCAAAGCACAGTGTCTCCTTTGTTTGTAAAGTGTAAAAAAAAAAGCACGAAGACTGTTAACAAATAACAACAAAAGGAAGTGTCATGCATATAAATCCAGTGTACAAGAGACAATTTGATCTCTCACAATTTTATGCGTTCGCCTGAGTACCAACAGTTGGTATTTTTGGCATCAAATGTGCTACTAGCATAAAAGAGAGGAATTTGGTCATGAGATGTTTGCAGAAGTTTTTAATTACCTTGCATGAGTTACAGGGTTTTTGCTTGAATTTCCAACAATTAAAAAAACAACAACAATAATTTCCTCTGCTTAGTGCAAGGTATCCCATGTGTCTGAAACCACTCTTGAGCCAATCTCCATTGCAAATTGTTTATGAAATGTATTAATACATTTGTACATACCCGCTGACCAGTTTGACAAAAGCAATCTCCACAGTTCTCTGCCCCTGGATAACCTGTAGTCAACTCAAACTCAGTCTTGTGTCAAGGAGAAAACATTGTTGGGACCCTCAGTAGCTTCTGCACTTCGTCTCTGAGCTCCATATTGCTTATTGTTTGATGACAAAGTGAATGCTGGACTGGAGAGAAGTCCTTATTGTACGGTCCAGGTGTCTCTATAGTCACCCAGTATTGTCCTGATAGCGTTGTGCCACAACCACAACAAATGAACATGAACCATTTAAGCAGTGGCGGGCGGTGCGTTCCACCACTGGGCCTTCAGTGATTTCCTATTCAGTCCAATCTAATTTAATACACCTTAAAATACCATCAATAGGACATCACAGCTGGAGAAACCTCACACACACACACACACACACACACACACACACACACACACACACACACACACACACACACACACACACACACACACACACACACACACACACCAGTGGCTGGTCAAGACACATAATTTCCAGAGTCTTTAAAATCAAACTCGCATTCCCAGTTGAGAGTAGTAAACTAAGACCACGGATACCGTCAAATCTCAGAAATGAAAGATGGGTTTAAGAGATGAGACAATAAAATAAATAAGTAAAGCAAACACATTATTTGCATTTGTTTTGGAGAAAATTGTACCGCGAAACAATTGAACATGTTGGCGCAGCTGCACACACCACGTCATTCACAATATAAATTGCATTGAAACAGAACACAGAATAATTTCATTTTGCCATTTTATTTCGTTAACATTTATTGATTATTAACAAAATAAAATGACAAAACATAAAAAAAAATACTAATAAAATGTTTCTACTCACCAACATAAATGTCCAGCATGGATCTCCTCCTCTCCTGCTCATTAGAAAATAAAATCCATCCTTCTTTCTTTCCTCAGGAAAACCTCAATGGCTCTGTACAGTTTATCTGTGCGCTTCAGGTCCATGAGTGGATCCTTTTCTGCGGACATGGAGGCTAATGCTGAAAGACGTGTCTGCCCGGTCGTGTTTCTGGCGTACATTTTAACGCGCTTTAATGCTACCAAATCCATCTGATGCGAGCAACAGGCGTTCCCAGCAGAATAACCTACAGCGGTTCTCTGAAGCTGTTAGCCATGGGTACCGTTCATAGTTGCTTGCCTGAAAATGACGAACAAATCCTTTCTCCTGCTGGGACAAGCCAGCTAGCATTGGAGTCAGATGACCTGTTCTCACAATATCCACTTTTTCTTGAAAGGTCCGTCTTGAAAATGGTGTGGCAAGTAAATCTGCAACCAAGTCTGTCTCTTCTCCTCTTTCAGCCATCATTTGTACAAAAATACACCGATAGCTGCCTATAGGTACAAATCTCTGTGTTTAGTTTTGATATTTTGCTTAGTGCTGCTAGAAAAGTTCAAACTACTGCTTATCCAATCACAGGATGCGTTCATGTCAACTTTTGCGTGAGGCCAGCTAGCTGGCCCGGGCCAAGCTGACTCGTGAGCTGATTGGCTATCGCAACTAGATCGTCTCCGTTCACTTACAGCGGACAGTGGGCTTCTCGATTGATTCTGAAGGCCTAGAGCAGACTAATCTGCCTGAAAACACAAGCTAGCTTAAATCTGATTGGATAACACCCAGCCTTGGTATTTTAACACTGGAAGCAGCACAGCCAAGTGATTATAATAGGATATAAAGAAAATAGACCAGTGAACATTTTTTTAATTTAAAAATAATTACCAAAGGAAAAAAATACATTTACACTTTTGAGTACGTTTAGGCCAGCAGAGAAGGCTTTGCTGGCCCTGACTGCCCACCACTGCATTTAAGCTACAATGCAAACCTGAAAAGCAAGCTAACTTAAGAGATTTCTATCACACCTCTTAACAATGTTCTAACATAAAATAAATAAAATAATAACAATGAAGTGGTTCTCTCATGTTTCTCTAAAATTCTCAGCCAATAGCATGTTTTGGACCAAAGGCCACTACTGAACCATTCGGTTGTCGGTCTCGCCGAATCTACACACTTCCACATGTCCTACATTCATTACACACACGCACATTTTACAACAGAAGACCACTAGTGTGAGAGGTTCTCTGCTCAATAATATCAGAGAAGGAGAAACAGCCTGCTGCTACGTCTTAAACTTTAGGACTGACAAATAAAGTCCCCAAAAAAAAATAAAAACATTTGTAGTTGTGAAAAACAAGATGTTTGGATGTAGAAGAGGTGGGCCGGTGTTTGGCGCTTTCTTGTTTCCTCTGGCAGTGCTTCCCACATCAAAGGGGCGTGGCCCAGGGATGATAACCGACGGGAGGAGTGGGAGTTCTGTGACTGTGTTTGTCTTTAAAAGCTAGCTTGTTTTGAAGATTGGGTAAAACTGCTTCAAATCACCATGAACTAAAAGATATTCAGCATCTGAAACACTACAGAACTAACAAATGTTTCATTCAAGAAGCAGGTGAGCGTTACTTTTGTGGACTGATAATAAGCTCTGTAAATTTCTAAACCAGCACGCGCACACACTCACACACACACACAAGGACAATTGAGAGAGACCAATCAACCTGACAGTCATATTTTTGGGCTGCGGGAGGAAGCCAGAGTAACCGGAGAGAACCCACACATGAACAGAGAGAACATGCCACTTGCAAAAAGACCCTAGAACAAGACAGGATTTGAACCCAGGACCTCCTTGCTTCATAGCAACGTCACTGCCCCACTTTGTAACCCACATCCAGGTCAATCAGATCAAAAAGGAGTAAAGGCTGTTTGACCATACCTTTAATCTACGATAACCTGTGTTTTAATCTGGACAAGAGCAAATCTTGCCTACAGAGAAAAAAAAATCAAAATTAATAACCAGATTCTCACTGTTTTAGGCCATTTCCAGCTTCTGTCTCATGCACGTATTTCTGCAGCTTTTCTGCTGGTTAGGTCTCATTTATTCTATTATTAACAGCTGAATATCAAGTAGCAGAAGCAATGCCTCAGCATCAGCATCAACCCTGATATGTAGCGAAGCACTGCTGCTAATAACTGAAACAAGGTGCTGTCATTTAATGAATGCTGTGATATCAATGCCTTTTTATTTTCCAACTCTCTACTTGTATTGTCATCGGGAGTGTGTGTGCATGGGTGAATGTCTGTCTGCGTTATAAAGCACCTCGGGGGGTTGTAGAACCCTAGAAGATGCTATATCAAATACAGGTCATTTTTAATCTCGTTCTTGTCATGTTGTCATTCCCTAAATCTACTTTTACTATCGCTATTCGCATGAACATCTTACTATTCAACATTGTTCATTACAGCAAACCACGTCAACTCTATTTTAAATATCTGTGACGTTCATGCACATCCATGCTCCTTTGTTTGAACACTCATTATTTCACTCAGCTACTTTCTTGTTTCATGACAGAAGGCAGGTAGGAGAGGGTTTATACAAAACTTCATGACATTTTGTTTTTCAGCTTATTCAGAATTAAAATACCAAGGACTAAAATGGAGTTGAAGTCTGAGACCTCTGAAGAGAGCAGACTGTTTTGAAGAACACACATAAGTGTGCTGTATCCCTGTATGCTTTACTTTCCTCAGCTTTTAAAGAATTTCTTCGTTGTGCCTGTGCCTCCTCGTGTTTGAGTGTCTCCATTAATCTTAACTCACCCAGGAAAATTGATCTCTTAATCTCTTGAGTCTGAATAATGTGTTGGAGAAAAGGGAGCTTGCTTAGCATGTGATCAACACATTTTTTTCTTTTTTCTCTAAAGCAGAGAAACCTTTTGAGGCAGAGCTGTGTGCAACACTTGAGTTCAGTCCTGACGCCTTTCCTGCTAGACAGACACAACAGTATGTACCCGCTGACAGAGTGAGTGCTTTCCAGGTCACACTGTCACCAATACTTTTCCTGCATTTTAATTTTGCAGGCATAAAGAGAGGGGCTCACTGTATTGATCCCAGAATGGTTAAACTTCAGTTTTAACAACAGCTAATTTAACTGCAATGACCGACTACCTAATCAAAATCTGTTCAGTTTGTGGCAAATTAAGCAAGGATAAGATCACAGAAAGTAAGTGAGAAATAAAAAAGGGATTTTTTTTTTGCTACAAAAACGGCAGGCAGGTTTGAGTTCATCCACTGCATGCTGAGGGGAGGACTTATGAGGGATGGTGTAGTGTTAAGAAGGGCAGCAAAGAAGTCACTTCTCTCCTAATGGTCCAGGGATCAGATTGCTGTGAACTGGCGGAACAGCAGACATTAAATGATTAAAACTTAGAACAGAGCAGCAAGGTTCAGAACATACAGAAATGCTTAAATTAATGTTTAGTCAAGCTGTGCAACCACCTTTGCAAAAACAGGCAGTATTTATTATAGCTTGAGGTGACTGATGATGAAAATGATGTCCCAGGAAGGATTTTTAGAACCTGTTGCAAAGTCAGCAGAACTTAAGCAGCTAGTAAAAGAGCTCAGATGTAGAGGGGAGAACTTCTGATCAATCCTAAATATGCAGGTGGTCAACCAAAAACCCAGGACCTGGGCCAGAACATGACTAATGCTGATGCTACAAATATTCAAAACTTTATTAATGGAAAATAAAAAAAAAATGCAAAAGGGTGAGGAATCAATTGGCCAAAAACTGAGTTTTTATTTTTGTTGTGAGAAACCTGTGGGCAGAAATGCCCAGCAGTATGGGTTAGGGTTTGGGTGTGTTTAAAAACTTTCAAGTGAGTTAAAAGCAAACTCAAGAATCTTAAATGAAATTCTAAAAGAGACCAGAAGCCAGTGTAAGGATGCTTAGATATAAGTGATGTGCTCAGACCTTCTGGTACTGGTCAGTAACCTGGCTGCCGCATGGACCAACTGAAGTTTTGCTATGGAGGCCTGCTTGATGCCTGAATAAAGCGAGTTACAGTAGTCCAGCGTGCTGGTAATGGAGGTGTGGATGACAGTTTCCAAATGCTTGTGTGAAAGAAAAACCTTAATCCCAGCTATTAGCAGGATCTGATTGTTCCATTGACCTGGTTGTCCAACATGAGCTCCACATCAAGCTTCACCCACATATTGGTGACCACTGCCTTCTCAAATGGTGCTAATGACAGAGTCAATCCCTCTGGCACATTCATGTCTGCTTGTCGAGTCAAACAGCATAGTCTCAGTTTTACTCTGGTTGAAGCAAAGTAAATTCTGAGCCATTCATATTTTGACGTCCTCCAAGCAGTCTACGAGTAAGTAAATTAGTACGTAAATTTTATTTATATAACACTTATGACTTCACACAGATCAAAATGAAACAGTCATAAAATCAAAAATAGAGTAACATCATAAAATCAATATGCTCTAAAAACAGAATCAGATTAACATCAGAAAAAAAAGTAATAAAATCCTTGAACCGTCACCTTATTGTGGTGGAGAACTATGAGTGCCCTAATGATCCTAGGAGCTTTGTTGTCTGGGGCACTTTGTGTCCCTGGTAGGGTCTCCCATGACAAATGGGTCTTAGGTGAAGGGTGAGACAAAGAATGGTTCAGAAGATCTTTCATAGATGTAAAAACAAAGAGTAGGAGTACCCGGCCCGGAGGGTTACCGGGGTCCCACCCTGGAGCCAGGCCTGGGGTTGGGGGCCGTGAGCGAGTGCCTGGTGGCCGGACTTTCGCACATGGGGCTCGGCCGTGCCCAGCCCAAACTGGATACATGGGCTCATCCAACTGTGGACCCACCACCCGCAGGAGGAACATGAAGGGTCCGGTGCAGTGTGGATCGGGGGGCAGACCGAGGCGGGAGCCTTGGCGGTCCGATCCCTGGACAAGGAAACTGGTTATTGGGACATGGAACGTCAAATCGCTGGTGAGGAAGGAGCAGGAGCTTGTGGCGGAGGTTGAGCGGTACCGGCTAGATATAGTCGGACTCACCTCGACACATAGCATTGGCTCTGGAACCCAAGTCCTTAAGAGCGGTTGGACACTCTCCTTTGCTGGAGTTGCTCCGGGTGAGAGGCAGAAGGCAGGGGTTGGCTTTTTGTTAGCCCCAAGACTCTCAGCCTGTGTGTTGGGGTTTACCCCGGAGGACGAGAGGGTAGCCTCCCTGCGCCTTCGGGTCGGGGAACAAGCCCTGACTGTTGTTTGGGCTTTTGCGCCAAATATCAGTTCAGATTACCCACCCTTTTTGGAGTCCGTGGGACAAGTGCTAGATAGTGCTCCATCAGGGGACTCCATTGTCCTGCTGCGTGACTTCAGTGCTCACGTGGGCAATGACAGCATGACCTGGAGGGGTGTGATTGGGAGCAACGGCCCGCCTGATCTGAACTCGAGTGGTGCTTCATTATTGGACTTCTGTGCAAGCCGCAGTTTGGCCATAACGAACACCATGTTTGAACATAAGGATGACCATCAGTACACTTGGTACAAGGGCAGCCTAGGTCGCAGGTCGATGATAGACTTTGTAGTTGTATCATCTGACCTGCAGCTGTATGTTTTGGACACCCGAGTGAAGAGAGGAGCAGAGCTGTCAACTGATCACCACCTGGTGGTGAGTTGGATCAGATGGCAAGGGGAGATGCCGCGTAGACCTGGCAGACCTAAACGCATGGTGAGGGTCTGCTGGGAACGCTTGGCAGAAGAACCTGTCAAGATGGTTTTCAGCTCCCACCTCCGGCAGAGCTTTGACCACATCCTGAGAGCAGTGGGGGACATCGACTCCGATTGGACCTTGTTCCCCTCTGCGATTGTTGAGGCGGCTGTTGCTACCTGTGGTCGCAAGGTGGCCGGTGCCAGTCGTGGTGGCAACCCCCGTACTCGCTGGTGGGCACCAGAGGTTTGGGGAGCGATCAGGCTGAAGAAGGAGGCCTACAGGGCGTGGCTCGTCTGTGGGTCTCCAGAGGCAGCAGGCGGGTACTGGATAGCCAAGCTGGGTGCAGCAGTGGCAGTTGCCGAGGCAAAATCTCAAGCGTGCGAGTTTGGTGAAGCCATGGAGAAAGACTATCGATCGGCTCCAAAGAGGTTCTGGCAAACTGTCCGGCGCCTCAGGAGAGGAAGGCAGCAACTCGCTCACACTGTTTACACTGGGGATGGGGAGCTGCTGACGTCAACTGGGGCAATAGTCGGGCAGTGGAAGGAATACTTTGAGGAGCTCCTCAATCCCACCTATGCGCATTCCAAGGAGGAGCCAGAGTTCGGAGACCTGGGGTTGGCCTGTCCAGTCTCTGGGGCAGAAGTTGCTGAGGTAGTCAAACAACTACACATCAGCGGAGCCGCGGCGGTGGATCAGATTCATCCTGGGTATCTCAAGACTATGGATGTGGTAGGGCTGTCGTGGTTGACACGTCTCTGCAAAATTGCATGGTCAACGGGGGCAGTTCCTGTGGAGTGGCAGACCAGGGTGGTGGTCCCCATCTTTAAGAAGGGTGACCGGAGGGTGTGTTCCAACTATAGGGGGATAACACTCCTCATCCTCCCTGGAAAGGTATACTCCAAGGTACTGGAGAGGAGGGTCTGATCGGTAGTTGAATCTCAGATTGAGGAGGAGCAATGTGGTTTTCGTCCTGGCCGTGGAACTGTGGACCAGCTCTATACCCTTGCAAGGGTGATGGAGGGGGCATGGGAGTTTGCCGAACCAATCCACATGTGTTTTGTGGATTTGGAGAAGGTTTATGACTGTGTCCCCAGGGGCACCCTGTAGGGGACGCTCCAGGAGTATGGGGTGGGTGGCTTTCTGTTAAGGGCCATTCAGTCCCTTTACCAGAGGAGCGTGAATTTGGTCCGCATAGCCGGTAGTAAGTCGGAACTGTTCCCGATGAGGGTTGGGCTCCGTCAGGGCTGCCCTTTGTCACCGGTTCTGTTCATAACCTTTATGGACAGAATTCCTACGTGCAGCCGTGGTGTGGAGTGTGTCGAGTTTGGTGGCAGGAAAATCTCATCTCTGCTTTTTGCGGATGATGTGGTCCTCCTAGCTTCATCCAGCTCTGACCTTCAGCTCTTGCTGGGTAGGTTCGCGGCCGAGTGTGAAGCGGCTGGGATGAGGATCAGCACCTCCAAATCTGAGACCATGGTTCTCGACCGGGAAAGGGTGGCTTGCCAAATCCAAGTCGGGAGAGAGGTCCTACCTCAAGTGGAGGAGTTTAAGTATCTTGGGGTCTTGTTCACGAGTGAGGGTAGGAGGGACTGGGAGATTGACAGGCGGATTGGTTCGTCATCTGCAGTGATGCGGACGCTGAGCCGATCTGTCGTGGTGAAGAAGGAGCTGAGCCAGAAAGCCAGGCTCTCGATTTACTGGTCGATCTACGTCCCAATCCTCACCTATGGTCATGAGCTTTTGGTAATGCCTGAAAGAACGAGATCGCAAATACAAGCAGCCGAAATTAGTTTTCTCCGTAGGGTGGCCGGGCTCAGCCTTAAAGATAGGGTGAGGAGCTCGGACATTCGGGAGGGACTCGGAGTAGAACCGCTGCTCCTCCGGATCGAAAGGAGTCAGTTGAGATGGTTTGGGCATCTGGTCAGGATGCCTCCTGGACGCCTCCCTCGGGAAGTGTTTCTGGCATGTCCTGCCTGCAGGAGGCCCCCGGGTCGACCCAGGACATATTGGAGAGGTTACATCTCCAATCTCGTCCGGGAACGCCTTGAGGTCCTGCCGGAGGAACTGGTGGAGGTGGCTGGGGAGAGGACAGTCTGGAGCTCCCTAGTTGGGATGCTGCCCCTGCAACCCGGACCCAGATAAGCAGAAGAAGATGAAGAGTTAAAAATAAGACAACAAAAGGTTTAGTTAAAAGCAGCTTTAAATAAAAGGGTCTTTAGCTGCTTTTAAAAAGTGTCCAGATTGTCAATGCTGCGTAAGGATAAAGAAAGATCTTTCCAGAGTCGGGGTGCAACAGTCTGGAAGGAGCGATCACCTCGACTTTTGTATCTGGTCTTTGGAACTTCTAGAAGGTTCTGGTGTGTGGACCTGAGGGCTCGGGTTGGAGCATAAGGCTTTAACAGTTCAGTAATATAGAGAGGAGCTTGACCATGTAGAGCATTGAGAGTTATAGTCAGGATTCTAAAATTAACTCTAAAGTTAACGGGTAACCAGTGGAAAGACATAGGAGTGGTGTGTGCTCTTCTGTTTGCTCCAGTTAGGAGCCTCGCTGCAGAGTTCTGGACCAACTGAAGGAGGTCCAGGGCTGTTTTGTTAAAACATGTGAAGAGTGTGCTACAGTCATCTATACGGGTGGAGATAAAGGCATGTAGACCCATTTCAATTTCATGTTTTGACACCAACCTTCGCAGTGTGGCAATATTTCTTAAATGATAAAAACAGTTTCAGGCCAATGTTTTGGAGTGACCTTCAAGAGACATTGATTGATCAAAAATAACACCCAAATTCCTTAAGTCTGTCTTGACGGCAGAGGATAAATGAACACGTTTTAGACTAATCAGGGGAACCATGCTCTCAGGCACAATGATCAGACATTCAGTCTTTTCAGAGTTTAACTGAAGGAAGTTATCTTCTAGCCAGCTGGTGATAGCTGATAGACAGTCTAGTAATTCAGACAGTTTATAGAACTCAGAATCCTTAAAGGAGCAGTACAGCTTAATATCATCTGCATATAGCTGGCCCAAGTGACTGGGGAGAGGGAAGTCTGGGCCTCTCGCCTTAGGCTACTGCCCCCACGACCCAACTCCGGGTAAGCGGATGAAAATGGATGGATGGATGGATGGATGGATGGATTGATTGATCGAATATCTAGAAGAAAGTTCTTCAGAAAGTAGCTAAGAGTCCTCAGAAATATAGCTAGGTTTGTCACTAGGTGTTAGGAACAGCAAAAAAGTCGCAGAGTTGGCGCTGCCTCTCTCTCTCTGCTGCTAAAGCTACGGATTGCAAATGCTACGTGCTATGCCTGAGCGTGAATGCGCATGAAGCAGCCTGTTCGACCCGAGCATCTCTCTTTTTCTGTGATTTTACAGAAAAACAGGCAATCACAGTACAAATGCCAGGGCTCATTCTACTGGACCAGGGCATTGCAGTAGAATGAATGAAGAAGAAATTTATTATTTCTATACATGTTTTGACTGTCAAACTTCCTTTTAGTCCCTTTAAGGATAGGTTCAATAACTGCATATTTGAAAACGGATGGTACAGAGCCAGATTTTAGGAATAAATTAGTAAAATCTACAATGCATGGGCCAATTTGGTCAAACATCCTGATTAACAAGATAGTAGGAATGAAATCAGCAAGGAATGAGGTTGGTTTCAAGTGTTTCTGAATGAGGCAAATGTCCTGGAAATCTACAGGAGTAAAGACAGACCATGATTGAAAGGAAGGGGGTTGGATGGGGGGGGGGGGGGGGGGGTGAAAAAGTTGCACTGATATTTCTGATTTTATTCTCAAGGAATGCTAGAAAGTTGTTAAAGTCACACCTTGAGTAGACTGGCATAAGAGGGATGTGTGGTGAAACAATCTGGTTTATGGTGTCAAACAGGACTTTAGAGTAGGGATGTCCCGATCAGGATTTTTGCCCTCGAGTCCGAGTGCAAGTCATTTGATTTTGAGAACCTGCCGATACCGAGTCCCGATCCGATACTTTCGATACAAAAAAAAAAAAGGAAGAAACTGTTCTAGAATGTTCCTTATTTTTTATTTAATTACCTTTGTATTTTAATTTTTAACAACAGATCACTTCTGTGAGGTAGCTTGAACAATCAAGTAATACATAACATAAATTCTTTACTTTTGGACTTATTGCAAATATAAAAAGTCTAATATAAAAGCAGATAGCACTTCAACTTAAAATACTTGGCAGAGGTCTATTTTGCCTTGGCCCCCAAAATGCTTAGATACGTCCCTGGGCATGGTACGGAGTTTTGAAGGTGATCTGAATTGTATCAACTATATAAATACTGCATGCTGATAAATTATTGCTTTATACAGGTATAAATGTGTAGTGGGATGAATCTACCTAGATTTTATTTTTTTAAGAACTTTGTTTTGTTTTCTTGGTTTTTATTTTCCTATCTTCCTGTTCCTGTCTGTCTCTGATCTTCCTGCATCTCCCAGTCCTCCAGAAAAACTCCTACCTGCTTCCTTCTATTTCACCTCACAAGTAACTTTTTAACTAGCAGATCAAATTGATCTATTGACCTAAAAAAAAGCGGAGTGTGCGCTGCGCTGCCCGGCTGCGCCAGTGACGAGCGCTGCAGCTCAAGCGCATCCACACATCATGCTCAGAACTTACCAGAGAGAAAATGAACGGACACGAATGACTGTGTGTTAATTGTATATTTTTGGTAACGCCACTTAGAAACTGACAAAATGTTACTGTGGCTGTGTGCAGAACGCAGCTGGAGTTCATGAATAATCAGTGGTCTGCCTGCCGCTCTCTGCATCTCTGCTCAAAAGAATCCCCGCTACGCTGAGTCCATATAAATAATATAATATAGGTAGAAACTGGATCTTTTTTGAGCTCCTTCTGGGTGTGTAAGTTAAGGGCATCAGGGGGAGCCTGACAACCTTCAAGGAGAACCAAGTTGCTCTCCTGTAATTTGTAGCGTTAGGAATGTCCTGTTTTTGACCTAACGGTCAAAAGGTCAGATCTGCTGTCTGCTCGAGCAGAGACATAAAGTCTCTGACAGGCTAATTTACATGAGATAGTGGCCAATGTCTTTCATACACTCTGCTCATCTGAACTGCTTCACCTTTGATACCAAGCGAAGACGAAGAACTATCTTGATAAATACATAATCAACAACTTTGTTAATAACCAATAATAATGTGAGCCCAATGTTCAATCAATCTGTAAAATGACAATGTTATTACTTCGTATTATAATCCTGTGATCAGTAGTATTTTACAAGCAATTATAATCTTGGACATTTGCACTAGACACTAAGGACACGTAATGCTAAAGTCACACGACACATTTTGTCTGATCCAATCAGACCTTCGTTTCTGACGCGAGGCGTGGTTTTCTGTGGTGTTTGTATAACCCCTCTTTTTGCATGTCAAATTCTGATTCTCCAGTAAACCAAAAATATGACAATTATAAATACCATCCCGCGCCTACTTTTCTTCAGTTCAAAGCATTCTAGAGAAGTCTCGGACAGGCCATCCGGACTTCTTCTTCAGCCAAAAAGAACCTCGACAAGCTGGATAAAATCTGTTGCAAGTTACACCTGACCGCAATGGTTCCTTCAGAATAAAAGCTGAACCTCACGACTCCCTCAGGGTCTCGAAGACGCCAGTGATAACCTGTCGTGACCTGGAAGCATTCCAAGACTAGTTTGGTCGGCACCGCTGCTTTTCTACCGGCTTCAGTACCCAGCATTTGGCACCATGCCTGCCTCATGGTGTAGAGTCCATATTTTGCTGAGTGTCCTGCAATAATGCAGGTTATTAGTTAATTTACTTTTAATAGCAAAAACAAAATATTTAAGGTAAAAGTTATTTACCAGGTGAATCAGCTCACACATCACCACCAAGTGTCACAGGGCCAGAATCAGTTGCCTCCTTCATGATGTCATGATGTAATCACATACATTTATTTAATTGTTAATATCTTAAAAATTCAGAAATGTTTTATTTATTTATTTTTTTACCTTGAACAGTTCACTGAGCTTGCACTGTCACTGAGGTGGAAGCTGGAATCAACAGCAGACACCTCACATCTTGGTCGTTTCAGGGGTGTGGACGCTGCTCTGGGACTTTCCGGAAGATGAATTTCCGTCATGGTCCCTGTGTCACAAGACACACAGCGGCTGGGAGCTCTAAACTGGCTGGCTATGTAAAAAAACAAAGAAGCAGCACATTTATAAATGTTTACAAGAGCTTAAAACCACATGTGACAATAATCTGTAAAACAAATTAAAACTAGAAGGTGATAATAAAATGTTTATGTAGACGATTATTAAAAATAATTCACCGTTGCTACACCAGTAAGGCTTCACATCAGCCTGGACAAGTGCATTCTTGCAGCTAAATCAGTCTGACAGCCAGTGTCTTGGGTAGATTTAGCCTGAAAAAAAAAACAGAAGCACATTGTTGTTGGAGTTTATAAAGTCAGATAATATACAAAAGAAACTGTCAGATATAGGCGCTTTATAACATTCCTAGTGTGTGATCGTTATTATAACGTAAAAGTCAGTCACATATGGTGTGGAGAGCCTGAAATGCGACCTCCTGAACAGAATTCCTAACAGAACCGGGTCACGCTGTGGTGTAAAGCTGGATTTCACGCTGTAATGTCTGTCAACTAGTGCTGCATTAGTTAGAGCCACTGTTGCAGAATTACCGACTGACACAAAAACAACCCGAATTTTCTCCGAGCTTGACAGTAATAGTCATGTGGACCGTTTCGTCTGCCAGGGCTTCAAGATATGTTCCGATTCGCCGATGATTCTAACCTTACATCCCGTTCCACATTTTGTGAACTTGACAAATCAGCCCGAAGGCAGTGCAGACTGATATTAGCTAAATGAAGTGAACCATGTCTCTCAAACTTTGCATTTAGGTAGGGAATTGTTTTTAGAAGATGTTAAAACTTTTATTTAGCTTACTCACCTCAGACTGGAGCCCGCCATGGTGGGGGAGCAGAGTCGGTAGGCTGCATCTAAATCGCGGAAGAGGCACGGTGGGCATGGCCTCCATCTTCAAACGAAGACGTGCAGAATAACCCAGTTCAAACTCCATCATGTTGGCGAAGGAATCACGGGGAAAATGCTGGTTGCAAACTACAGCACCAGGCGGGAGCTGACTGTTTTCCAGTACACTGATTGTGCGCAATCACTGGTGCCTAATTTCTAAGTCCAGTGGAAAGGAATGCAACCCCACAGAGCCACCGCAACCCACTACACTACACCTTCTCACCATACTAACACGATATGGAACACTAAACCCGAACTACTTTCCTAATAACACTAACAGCTAAACACTAACTAAACTAGAATATCCAACAGCCAAGCTAACACTAAATAAGTATGTATAACACTAAAAGCTATACTAAATATTAGGATATGTTAATGCTATATAATGCTGAACTACCGCTAACCATTCTACACTCGCTTGCAAATCCAACTCCCAACTCGCCACAAGGCATGGCCGAGACTCGCGATGCTTTTATAACTTTGACACAGAGCTGCTACGTAGTACTCTACTGGTTTACATAGTAGCCATTGGCTAAAGTGTATTTAAAATGACTCAAACTCTATGTTTTAAGCTGAAGGTGGAGCTATACTGTGGTATTTAGGCAGAATTTTTAATTTTTAAAGAAAATGCACCACAATGCTAAAATAATGAATGCACACATTTAAAACACTTTTAGACACTCAGTTATACAGTTCATCAGCAAAAAAAGTTGATTTTGACGTTACTTGCTCTTTAATGTGTAAGTAAAAATCACCAAGGATTAAAACTTTTTCTAGTTTGATCATTGATGATAGAAATTCTGCAAATTCAGAGAGAAAAGGGCCAGCTGGACCGGGAGGTCGGTAGATTAAAATACAGTGAAATACATTTTATAACCCTGCTTTGATGACCTGACATTCAAAAGTTGTAAAAGGGCAATTTTTCACCAGATTACAGACATGTTTGTCCTTAAAGACCACAGCAAGACCTCCACCACAATGTGTCGGGCATGGTGTGGTAAACACAGAGCAGTTTGGTGGACATCTTTCATTGAAATGTACAAAATAGCCATCTTGCTGCCACGTCTACGTAAGAAATATATAGTCCAACTTTTCTCTGGTGAACAGCTCATTTAAAATAAAAGATTTGTTTGAGATGGAGCGGGCATTTAACAGGGCACATTGAACTGAATCCTGGAGAACATTTGCCTTCTTAACCTTTTGGAGAAGGATGGGTCGTAAACATCTGGTGTTCTGGGTTCTCCAACCATGAATACAGTTTATGTCTTTGCTGTTTGGTAAATGAACTGGAATAGGGAAACTTTTGGGTTTGTGAGCAGAAGACAACATTTTGGGAATTGTGACCTTTGGAAGACACACAGAAGACTGTTGCATCATGGGAGGACTGTAGAGAGTGATGTTATTTGAAGTGGAGGTTTGAGCAAAGGCCGAAGAAGGTGAAGATCTCTGGGATGTAAACCGTCAAGTCTATGAAAGGGAATCCATCATAGATGTATATCTATGGGACTGCACAGCATACCAGATGTTAGCGGTTAGCATGCTTGAGCCATTTCGGTTAGCGTGAATACCATCTCATCAGAAAAAAGAGAAACAGTTCCAAAACAGGTTAAACTTATCGATGAAGCCAAAACTGTGAGACCTGCAAGCAGACTGAAGCCAGGAGTGGAGAGAGAGAGGGACGGTTAAAATGTCCATATCCATGAGAAACTGTGGGGATCGGGCCAGAGATGAAAACAGACATTCCACTGCTCTTCCGAATGTCAAAGAGATGGTTAAAATGCCATTGAGTGATGACAGACTCCCGGCGTGTAACATGGTTTGATCCCACATGAATGATCACTCTTTTAACTGAAACTGGGATGGAGCACAGCAGGCCAGCAACTATATCCAAGAGAGCAGGTATGGTGGCTGATGGAAAACATCTCGTCATGACGTTAAAAAGGCGGACATTCCTGATTATTGAATCACCTACCAGCAAAGTGGTAAGTGAAAACAGTGGACGGGAGGTAGAGAGCTCCTGATGTGTGTTCCCATGGAGCAGTGGAGGATTCTGGGTTTGGGTTCCTGTGGTGTCGGGGAACTGGAGGGTTTGAGGTGGAGGGTTTGCCATGGAAGAGTTCACCTCCTGAGCCAGGGCAGGAGGTCCAGCAGAGTGTCGATGCACAACATCCTTTAGTATTTAGCATCGGGCATCAGAGGTTGAGGTCTGGGGAGAGAGACTGCTGAGGTTGCTTCTTCCGGACTACAGGCTCCTGCTGGATGAGATAAGATGGTTGGGAGGGAAGATGAGGTCTGGAGGAATCAGCTGGTTGTTCCTCAGCAAGTGGAGCGAAGCGGTTTGAAAGATTGAGGTCAGGTGGGGGGTTGGGATCAACCACATGGGCTCTCCTACAGCCATGTACCACAACCTCTGACCAAGATGAAAATTGGTCACGAGTAGAGCTGGAAGTCGGATTTCGTGCTACAGAGGGATCCCAAGCAACGGTGTCTTGGAGTAGAGAGTTTTGCACGGATTGGAGCAGAGAGTTTTGCATGGATGTTTAACTTCAAACTGACAATGGTCTCAGACAGTCCAGGAAAACAAGATCTAAAACTATCCAGCACCATTTCCTTCTTTTGCTGTTCAGCAGAGAGTCATCGTATATCCTCTTTAAGGCTATTTTTGATAAGAGTGGTTGAAATGAGCCTGTATTATTGCATGTCACTGGTAGATAGATTTGACAATCATCCGTATACAGGTGAAACATTACGTTGTGCCTACGAAACAAGTCACCCAGTGGCAGCGGATAAAGGGAAAAGAGGAGGGGGACATGATAGATCCATGGGGTGCGCCCCACTGCAAACCAGTATCAGATGAATAGTGTCCTAGTGTTGCACAAAAGTTCCTCCCTGAAAGGTAAGACTTAATCCACTTGAGTGCCAGGCCTGATGTTGCCACCCAGTGCTCCAGTCGACCAATCAAAATATTGTGGTCCACAGTGCCAAATGCTGCTGTCAAGTCCAGGCGCGGATTTAGGACTGAAGAAGATCCGGGGCTTAACACACACACGCACGCACACACACACACGCGCGCACACACACACACGTGACACGCACTAGTCAACATCATACATGTCTTGTACCACATAATTTTTAATCTGAAGCTACATATTAAGCATTTTCAGGGCAGAGTATTGTTCCTGTTAGTGTTTAGTGTGAGATGATAGTAAATATTCCCTTTCTTTCCCCATCAACTTTACCTGATAAGCTAACTTTAAGCAAAACAGCAGCACAACAAATATTTTCAAATAAGACTCACAAACCTGAGTCAGCACCAGTCTCATCAAAGCTGGGGTTCTGTCGTTGTACTTTTTGTCTAAAAAACGTCCTTATGTCCATCTTCACTCATGCGTTTCAGGCAGGGAGTGTAGAAGAAGCCGGTTGCTGAAGGGCTTCTTCTTCAGTGGTGGCTCAGGCAGGCTGTATACAAACTACTGCCAGCTGCTCCCTCTCTGTTGGACTTTGGTACTGCATGTTATTTCCGCGATTTAGATCCGGGGCTTTTCATGAAACATCCGGGGCTTCAGCCCAAGTAGCCGGGCCTAACGCCGCCCCTGGTCAAGTCCAAAAGTACTAAAATCACTGCGTCCCCAGAATCATTGGCCATGAGGATATCATCCAGAACCTTCAACAGGGCTGATTCTGTACTATGGAGAGACTGAAACCCAGACTGAAAAACCTCTAGTATCTAATTTTCATGAAAAAAGGACATAATTTGGGCACACACAAGCTTTTCTAAGACCTTAGCTAAGAAAGGCAGTGTGGAAACAGGCCTGTAGTTTGATACGTTAGACACATTTTGGCCAGATTTCTTCAGCAAAGGGCGCACGACCGCATGTTTGAAAGAACTGGGAACATCAACAGATCAACGACTGGTATTTACAATTGCCAGAACAGAAGGAGCCACAACTGGAAAAACGTTCATCAGGTCTAGGAGAATCCTCTCAGACCTTATTCTGAGAACCTGTGGTCTATCTCAAGGTGCAAAAAAACAAATAGATAAATAAAATATAGCAAAACAACTACAAATCATGACAAACTCTAAATACTGAATTATGAAACCCTGGCTTCTACCATTCAGGATCTGGCCCAGAAATTGATTGATGGCATTTTAAGGTGAACTGCAGAGATCTAGACAAAGAATGGCAAACAGTGTTACTCGCTGCCTCAACCTCATGTAATTATCAAAAATAGCCTTAGACCTACAAATTGGATCTTTTGAACACTTGGTAATCCGATACCATTGAAACCATGTGTGTTGAAGCCATAAATGACACAGATACAGCCATGTGTTCATAGCTGTACACATGGCTGTAACTGTGTCATTTATGGCACTGAATAACAGCTCCACAAGGACAGACCAGCAGAGGACAACTTCACCTGTACCTTCAAAATATAAAACATTTTTGTTGTTTAGGTCTTCCACCCAACCAGCATCTTTCTCTGCAGAGGCACCATGCCCACATTTAGATGAAGTTTAATGCATGTGTTTAAATGACAACACTCATATTTATGTGAACTCCAGTAACCACAAAAAAGTTTGACCTGCATGTTTAGTGTGAAATATTTACCATTTCCTGAGAGCCAGTGGCATTTACATCCCAGGAGAAAGAACTAAGGCAGAGAAGCAACCTGCTGCACTGTGGGTTTTTTAAAGAGAATGCAGACATGTTACAGGTGGTAGAATGTGTGGTTTCTTTCATTGTAACAAATTATTTTTCATTTTCTATAACCATATAGAGACTCGGGAGCTGGTGTATATCTCAAGCAGTCACTGTGTGAGAGGTGGGGGACACCCTGAACAAGTCGCCAGTCCATCACAAGTACACATGGTGAGACAAACGAGGTAAAACTGTCAAAAAAACAGCATACCTTCTCAGCAGGGCAAGAGGTGGTAATTGCTTTATTTAGATTGTAGAACAACAACTGTGATCTGTGCAGAACAAGTGAAATTGTTCACACCTGCTGACTCTGATGAACGGCATTCTGCTGGAATATCATCAGTGCCGTTTCCTTTTGTTTCTAAAGCATGAAGGAAAAGACAGCAGAGGCAAATTTATTGTGAAGGTCCAGTAAGTTGAGAACCTAATTACTATATTACCAAGTGTAGTATGTTAGTCAGGGTCTGGAGGAATCTATTTAGAAAATTTGTCAGTTTTAAATGTGTTTCATGGTAAACGGTAAATAGCCTGTATTTGATATAGCGTCTTCTAGAGTCCTAGAACCCCCCAAGGCACGTTACAACACAATTAGTCATATACCCATTAACACGCACATTCGCAAACTGGTGGGGATGAGTCACAGCTGCCCTGGGATGCACTGACAGAGGCGAGGCTGCTGAGCACTGGTGTCAACGGTCCCTCAGACCGCCAGCAGCTGCAAGTAAAGGTGAAAATACTTTAACATCATTTTGTTTTTTATGGACCTCTCTAAATTATATTAGACTGGAGGATATAGTATTGACGACTTAAAATAATGAAAAACTACTTCTTTCATAGAAACTGTCCAAAAAGAAGAGACGTTTTACACACACACACACACATGCGCGCACACACACCTGTTTTAGCGTGAAAGGTTACTCTGAGAACTGTGTGATTGTGTGTTAAAAATAGCACAGTTCCAAACCACTTACTGTCAAACTTCAGGTACTATAAATACAACAAGACACAATTATGGAGCCTTTGGAGAATCCCAAGGTCAAATCAGTCCTTTCTTCTGTTAGTTTATTCTGAGGTGCTGTATAAAAGTGGGGCTGAGCAAGAAACTGATTCCTTAATATTACAAATAATATTAATACAATACTATACCAAATCTAACATTAATACAATGTGTGTTTCATGGTGTTTTATTGTGAGGGTAGAATTGTAGTTATGGCACTGAAACACATTTGCTGGATTTTGGGTTGGAAAAGTATTTGTCTAAAGCAGTCGAATCAGTGTTTTTGTTCTGGAAATCCAGGGTTCAGTTGGGCCAGCAGAGATACAGAACTGATTTCTTAACCTCCCCACTGTCTTCATGGGTGACCCCGCCAGGAGAGTTGACCATTGAGCAGGATTGATGGTTTATCCCTTGAGGTCCACGCGGCAGGGGTGAGGTGGTGCTCTCTCCTCACCCCTGCCCTGTTGACCTCAAGGGATAAACCATCAATCCTGCTCAATGGTCAACTTTCCTGGTGGGGTCACCCATAAAGACAGTGGGAGGGTTAAAGGTATAAGGGTGCTGACAAGTACCAATAGCTGAGGAAACTTGTGTAAAACCCAAACAAACATTTGTATCTCAAAAAAAGTAATAATAATAATAACATGGGTACTGAAGGCATTTCAAACATTAAAAAAACTGGATAAAACAAACCAAAAGAAATACAATGAAAAAGGAAATAATTGTGTTTCTTTGTTGATTTATTCATTTTTATTCTACTATTCCATCCCTCCATCCATTTTTGGCCGCTTATTTGGGGTTGGGTCGCGGGGACAATAGCCTAAGCAGAGAGAGGCCCAGACTTCCCTCTCCCTAGCTACTTGGGCGAGGTCCTCCGGGGGAATCCTAAGGCGTTCCCTCGCCAGCCGAGAGGTATAGACCCTCCAGCATGTCCTGAGTCTTCTTTTAGGGCTTCTCTTAGTTGGGTGTGCCCAGAAAACCTCACCAGGGAGGCATCCAGGAAGCATCTAAACTAGATGGGCACCTCATTTGTCTTCTCTCTCTCTCTCTCTCTCTCTTATTTATTTATTTATTTATTGTTTGTTTGTGTGTGTCCTGTCTGGCTGTGAAGCAAACAGAATTGATGTCTGAATGCTGGTGACAAGCCTTATAGATTTACTCTCAGCATCTGCTTTTAATGTCACGCCTGATTCTTAAAACTTTATTATTATTGTTTTTGAATGCTTTGTAATTCCGACCAGACACGAAGACAGAGGTGAAAGAGAAAGGAAGAGACAAAAGGTGGGGGCAGAGGGGGTTCCACAAAAATAAACAATAATGAACAAGAGACTGCTTCTAGACCTGCAGAGAGAAAAAAGGGACACAACAACAATACAACAAGATCAAGCTATCACTGCGTCAACTTGATGAAGAAATATATAATCAACATTGTTTAACTGAACAATCACACAATAATAAATCACAGTGCATTAAGTGCCCACCATAGCCTTAAGACATGTGTTGAACATGCCCAAGTCTATACTTATGAGAGCACCATGTGAGCACCTGTGTGTGTACACGTGCTTGTTTATGTAAGGATTCTCTAAAGGAGCATCTAATAGAGAGTGTGAGGGGCCACAGGTCTGCCCCCTATGTGCAGGAGACAGAGGGAGCTCCAAGTCCCAGAGATCCAGGAGCTGCCCCAGAGCACAGAAACTCCAGGGAGACTGCAACCAGAAAAGCTTGTTCGGGGTTGGGTCGCGGGGGCAGCAGTCTAAGCAGAGAGAGGCCCAGACTTCCCTCTCCCTAGCTACTTGGGCTAAGTCCTCCGGGGAAATCCTAAGGCGTTCTCTGGCCAGCTGAGAGATATAGTCTCTCCAGCATGTCCTGGGTCTTTTTTTAGGGCTTCTCTTAGTTGGGTGTGCCCAGACAACCTCACCAGAGAGGCATCCAGGAAGCATCTAAACTAGATGCCCGGGCACCTCAACTGTCTTCTCTCAATGTGGAGGAGCAGTGGGTCCACTCCGAGCCCCTCATGGACGATGGAGCTTCTCACCCTATCTCTGAGAGAGAGCCCAGCCACCATTATGGCCGCTTGTATCTGCAATCTCATTATTTTGGTCACTACCCAAAGCTTGTGACTGTAGGTGAGGGTTGGAACGTAGAAAATTGAGAGCTTTGACTTCTGGCTCAGCTCTCTGTTCACCTCAACAGATCGGTACAATGCTTGCATCACTGCAGATGCAGTACCAATCTGCCTATTGATCTGAAGCTCCGTCTTTCCCTCACTTATGAACAAGATCCCGAAATACTTAAACTCCTCCACTTGGGGCAGGACCTCATCCCTGACCTGGAGATGGCATTCTACCCATTTCAGATTCAAGACTTCACATTTAGAGGAGTTGATTCTCATTCCAGCTCCAAACTGCTCCAGCAAAAAGCTGGAGATCATGGTCTAATGAAGCTACCAGGACCACATCATCTGCAAAAAGTAGAGACTCAATCCTTAGGCCACCAAAATGTATCCCCTCAACACCTTGGCTATGCCTAGAAATCCTCTCTGTAAAAGTCATCAATAGAAACTGTGATAAAAGGCAGCCTTGACGGAATCCAACTCTCACCAGAAACTAGTCTGTCTTTCTGTTGGCAATGCAGACCAAGCTCTGGCACCAGGGATATAGGGACCTAACAGCCTGTAGGGAAGGGCCTGGTACCCCTCCTGAGGGATGCGGTCAAACGCCTTCTCCAAATCCACAAAACACGTCTAGATTGGTTGGGCAAACTGCCGCGCACCCTCCAGGACCCTCTAAGGGTTTAGAGCTAGTTCAGTATTCCACGGCCAGGACGAAAACCACATTGGTTATCTTCAATCTGAGGTTCAAAATACGTCAGATCCTCTTCTCCAGAAATCCTGAATAGTCCTTACCTTAGGAGTGTGGCTCAGGAGTGTGATCCCCCTGTAGTTGGAACACACCCAGCGGTCCCCCTTTTCAAATAGGGGGACCACCACCCCGGTCTACCAATCCAATGGAACTACCCCCGATGTCCATGCAATTCTGCAGAGACGCCTCAACCAACCCAACCCTACAACATCCAAAGCCTTAAGGAAGTCTGGGCAGATCTCATCCATCCCCAGAGCCTTGCCATGAAGGAACTTTTTACCACCACAATGACTACAGCACCTGAGATTAGAGAGCCCAGCCCAAAGTTCCCAGACTGTGCTTCCTCACTGGAAGACATGTCAGTAGGATTGAGGAAGTCTTCAAAGTACTCTGCCCACAATCCACAACGAGGTCCTCAGTAGAGGTCAGCAGCACACCGTCCCCACTATAAACAGTGTTGTTAGCGTACCACTTTCCCCTCATGAGGCGCCAGATGGTAGACGAGAATCTCCTCAAAGCCGTATGGAAGTCTTGCTCCGTGGTCTTACCGACCTGCTCGCATGCCTGCCTCCACAACCACCCGTGCTGGATTCCACTAGGACTGCCATTACCCATCAGCTGCCTCTGGAGTCCCACAGGCCAAAAAGACTAGATAGGACTCTTTCTTCAGCTTGACGGCATCCCTAACCATCGGTGTCTACCAGTGGAGCATGCACCGACAACCATGCGGCCACGGCTCTAGTTGGCCGCCTCAACAATGGAACCATGGAACATGGCCCACTTGGACTCAATGTTCCCCGCCTCCCCCGATCATTTCGGAAGTTATGTCACAGGTGGGAATTGAAACTTCTTCTGACAGAAGACTCCACCAGATGTTCCCAGCAGACCCTCACAATATGTTTGGGTCTGCCAGGTCTGACCGGCATTGTTATAATATATTATAATATCTCCCACCATCAAAGCCCCACCATCAAATCCAACTGACCACCATATAGTGGTCAGTTGACAGCTCCGTCCCTCTCTTCACCCGAGTGTCCAAGACATGCAGCCGCAGATCAGATGAGACGACAACAAAGTCGATCACCGAGCTGTGGTCTAAGGGATCCTGATGTCAAGAACACATATGGGTATCTTTATGTTTGAACATGGTGTTTATTATGGACAACCCATGACAAGCACAAAAGTCCAATAACAAAACACCACTCGAATTCAGATCAGTGGGGGTCGTTCCCATCAAACCTCTCCAGGTCTTACTGTCATTGTCCACATATTATATTATATTATATTATATTATATTATATTATATTATATTATATTATATTATATTATATTAAGGCCTGACTCGAGCTGAGCTGGACCGGAACGAGAGTTTGGATTGTTGCGTGTATTTTGACCCAAGTGCGGAGTGACTGACGCCGGGCAGATTGACACACGTTTGCTCTAGGAGTCAAACCGTACAAAGCTAGTGAGCATGGCGGCTCCAAAAGGAAACAAGCTGACTTACTGTGAGTCGGCAGGGTGAGTAGCTTGGGCTGATCTGGTCAGAACAGGCTTGAGTAATCCGATAGGATCGGGTAGGAACTCGGAACATAGTCTGGTGTTGCGCTGCACTTCCTTATGTAGACGTGGTGGGTGACGTGAGCCGGAAGGCTGGCGCTGGGAATGTTGGGTAGTGGAGTTCGACTGGGCTGAGTGAATGTGGGTTTCTCCGGGGGAGGATGTCGAGGGTTGAGAAGGAGGCAGCGTGACAGGACCCCCCACCCGAGAGGCGGCCCCAGAAGTCCCAGGGTGACGGGCCCAGAATTCAGAGATGAGCGAGGGGTCCATGATCGCGCTCGTCGGCTCCCAGGAACGTTCCTCAGGGCCGTAATCCGCCCAATCCACCAGGTACTGCCAGCCTCTGCCACGGCGACGGGCATCCATCAGGCGTCGTACAGCGAAAATCCCATCCTCGCCAACCCCTCGAAGAGGAGGCTCGGGATCCAGAGGAGGAGCGAGGGGAGAAGTCCGTACAGGCCTCAACTGGGACACATGGAAGACGGGATGTACTTTGAGAGGCCTGGGCAGGCGGATGAGGTACGCCACCGGGTTAATGACCTTCTCCACCGGGTAGGGTCCCACAAACCGTGCAGCGAGTTTCTGGGAGCCAGCGGGCAGGCGCATGTTCCGGGTAGACACCCATACCCTGTCGCCAGGTTGGAAAGCCAGCCCCGTCCGGTGGCGGCGTTTGTGCTGGCGAGCGTACTCCGTGTTGGCTCGCTGGATGGCTGCCCGAGCACGGATCCAGGCGAGGCGGCAACGCCGGACCAGGGTCTGGGCAGCGGGGACCTCAGTCTCCGGTTCCTGGTGGTGGAAGAGAGGGGGCTGGCACCCGTAGCAGAGCTCGAACGGGGAGAGACCAGTGGCCGAGGAAATGTGGAGATTGTGGGACATCTCTGCCCACAGAAGGTATTTGGGCCAAGTGGTTGGCTGAGATGAGGTAAAGCAGTGGAGGTACCGACCAAGTTGCTGATTGGTACGCTCAGTCTGCCCATTGGTTTGGGGGTGGTAACCAGAGGAGAGACTACTACTGGCACCAACCAGCCGACAGAAGGCTTTTCAGAATCTGGACATGAACTGGGGTCCCCGATCCGAAACAATGTCCTGGGGGAAACCATGGAGGCGCACCACCTGCTCCAGGAGGATCTCAGCCATCTGCTTGGCTGTGGGCAGACCAGGAAGCACCACCAGGTGGGCTGCCTTCGAGAACCTGTCCACGATGATTAGGATGGTCTCGAGCTGGTTGACAGGAGGTAACCCGGTCACAAAGTCCAGGCCGATGTGGGACCATGGTCGGTGCGGTATTGGGAGAGGTTGTAGAGCTCCAGTCGGAGGTTGGTTTGGGGTCTTGGAACGGGCATAAGTGGGACAGGCGGCCACATATTCTTTTACGTCCTTTGCCATGGAGGGCCACCATAGCGCACATTGCAGGAACTGGAGGGTTCGGGTCGCCCCTTGGTGTCCAGCCAGACGGGATGCATGCCCCCAGGCCAGGGCTTCAGAGCGGCAGGGGGAAGGCACATAAAGCCAGTCGGGAGGCGCATCAGCAGGTGCTGGATCGGTGGGCAAGGCAGCCCGGATGGCGTCCTCCACCGGCCATTGGAGAGCTGCGATGATCTTCTGGGCTGGGAGAATCGTTGGTGGTTCCCTGGCGGGTGCAGATTGGGTGTAACGGCGGGAGAGAGCGTCAGCCTTCAGATTCTTTGAACCGGGACGATAGGCCAGGTGGAAGTGGTATGGTTCAAAGAAAAGCGCCCAGCGGGCCTGACGGGGGTTAAGTTGCCGGGCATTCTGGATGTGGATGAGGTTTTGGTTTTCCGTCCAGATGGTAAAGGGGTCCGTTGTACCCAGCAACCACTGCTGCCCTTCCTCCAAGGCCCATTTAATAGCCAGGAGTTCCCTGTCACCTACCCCGTAATTACTTTGGGTTGATGTGAATTTACGGGAGAAGTGAGCACAGGGATGCAGTTTGGAGTCGGGATCATGTTGGGACAGGACCGCCCCTGCCCCCACCCCAGAAGCATCCACCTCCACGATAAATGGCCTTGATGGGTCCGGATGGACGAGGATGGGAGCAGTGGTGAAATGGCGGACCAGGGTGTGGAAGGCCTGTGTGGCCTCAGGAGTCAGACGGAACGGGCGGGTCTGGTTTGCTGTCTTGGTTAGGGCAGTGAGAGGAGCCGCGAGGGAGCTGAAACCGCGTATGAAGCAGCGGTAGGAGTTCGAAAAGCCCAGGAAGCTCTGCAGCTGCTTCAAGGAAGAGGGTATCGGCCATTGAGCCACCGCCTGGACGACTTTCTGGGGTCCATTGAGAAACCCTGGGATGAGACGACAAACCCCAGGAAGGAAATGGTCTCCAGATGGAAGGCACACTTCTCCAATTTGCAGTAGAGCCGGTTCTCCAATAGCCAGGAGAGGACTGCTCGGATGTGTGTGACATGTTCCTCTTTGGTTCGGGAGTAGATCAACATGTCGTCTAGGTACACGAAAACCCATTTGCCCAACATGTCTCTCAGGACGTCCGTGATCAGGTGTTGAAAAACCGCGGGGCTGTTGCAAAAGCCAAAAGGCATCACCAGATATTCCCAGTGGCTTGTCGGGGTGATGAAGGCGGTCTTCCACTCATCGCCTTGCTTTATCCTGACTAGATTGTACGCACTGCGCAGGTCCAACTTATTGACGATGGTGGACAGGGACACTACATCCAGGGCGGTTGTCATTAAAGGCAAGGGGTGACGATCGTGGACCGTGATCTTGTTTCAACCCCGGAAGTCGATGCATGGGTGAAGACCCCCCCTCCTTCTTTTTCACATAGAAGAAACCCGCGGCTCCTGGCGAGGTGGAAGGGCGGATGAAACCATGTTGAAGGGTGTCGGTGATATAGGTGTCCATGGCCTGAGTCTCTGCTGGGGACAGGGAGTACAAGCGGCCCAGAGGTGGAACAGAACCGGGCAGGGGTTTTATCTCCAGGTCGTAAGGGTGGTGAGGAGGCAAGACAGTGGTAGGGTTCTTTGAGAAAACCTGAGCCAGGTCATGATAACAGGAGGGGAACTGTGACTTGTCGACATCCTCAGGAACTGGGTGGCCAGGCTCTGAATCGTGTTGAGGAGGTCGATGAGACTGGCAGGCAGCACCCCATGTAAGCACTCGGCCAGACGACCAGGAGATCTGGGGATTATGGCGCAGGAACCAGGAGTGACCCTGAATCAGGGGGGACAAAAGAGCTGTCACGATCAAGAACCGGAGTGTCTCGGAGTGGGAGTTTATGTCCATGCGGCGACCAACCGTCTCCTGACGGATTGGATAGGGTCTGATAGGGGTTCCATCCACGGAGGTAACGGGAATGGTCAGGCAGAGGGATGACAGGGGAACCCGAAGTTGAGAGGCGAGATCTTTGTCCATGAAGCAGCCTGCTGCTCCGGAATCCAGGAGTGCCTTCAGCTTGACGGGTCCCTGGGAAAGATGAAGGGTGACTGTGAGTAGGGATGGGTACCTTTGACATTTGAATCGATCCGGTACTAATTCCCGGTACCTACGAGTCGATACCGGTACTTAACGGTACCAATTTTCGATACTTTTGAGTGTTTATTATTTTAATTCTCTTTTATAATTAAATATATATTTTTCTCAATATATATATATATAACCATATTTGATAAATATCACGATAAATAACATACAAGTTTGTATTTTAACATCGTCCTTGTAGTTTTATAAGCTGATAATTAAACTGAAGCAAACATCTTTACTGTGAACTAAATTTACTGTGTATCTTCATTCCTTTTGCCGTCCTTTTTCTTTTGATTTTTCCTACTGGGAAGTTAGAATTTCCGAGGAGAAAGCGAACGCACCATTAGCTGGTAACAACGGTGGCAATGGAAGGTAACATATCAAGCTAACGTTATCTTTAACAGTTTATTTAGCTGCTGGAGCAGATTAAAACGATGATGCCTCAAACTTAGATCGTTGTCGCTGGTTTTACCTTCATCCATTCACCCGTCGCATTTAGTAAAGTAAAGCCAAACTTTATAGCGCGTTCATGTTCTTCTAGTCGGAAATTCGGAGTTCCGAGGAGAAAGCGAACGCACCATTAGCGAAACGGAAGCTAACAAATCAAGGTAACGTTATCTTAAACATTTTATTTACCTACTGGAGCAGATTAAGATGAGGATGTCTCACTTAGATCGTTGTCTGTCGCTAGTTTCATCACCCAGTTACCCATCACATTTAGTGAAGTGGACCCAAGCTTTAGCGTGCGTTCTTTCTACCATGCTTGCTCTGTTTACAACGGGCTCGCAGGGACCGGCAACATAACGCTCTTGCGCATGCGCAACTGTCTTGGCAGTACCGAAACGAGGCACCGTTTGAAATGACGTGAATCGGTGTTCGGTCGGTACTATGGAATTCGGTCGGTACCTTAAAAAGTACCGAATTCGGTACTCATCCCTAACTGTGAGCAGGGTGCGGGTTGAGGGGGCGCCGGTTACTCCAAGTAGGACCCCTCTGCTACTGCCTCCCTGTAGCGTCTCTCTCTCTCTCCTCTGGGTTCAGGTGTCCCAGCTGCATGGGTTTGTCAGGGGACACACTGGCTGGGCGAGGACGAGCTGGCGCTAAAGCCATTGTCACTGGCGGTTCAGCGGATCGACGGGAAAGAGACGCAGGTCCATTTGAAGAGCGAGGTCGGCCACCTCGTCTAGGGTCTCCGGGGTCTCCCTCCCAATCATGCCGTCTCGGATACGCGGGGAGAGCCCCTCCAGGTAGACTGCCTTCAGCGCATCCTCCCCCCATCTCAGTTTGGCAGCCATGGTTTGGAACGGAGACGTGTACTGGGCCACAGTCTGATTTCCCTGTCGGAGCTGAAGGAATTGGGCCTCCGCTGATAACTCGCTGCTGGGGGGAACAAAAGCCTTCCTTAGTTCGGCCACAAAAACTTCATAATCACTGCAGGTCTCCGACTTCTTATTATACAGGGCTGCGGCCCACTCCTGAGCTCGGCCGGTGAGGAGGGAGGTGAGCAGCGCCACGCAGGAGCGGGCTGTGGCATAGCGGTGGGGCTGACACTAGAAGGTCATGGCGAGTGTGGCTAACATGCCTTCAGGGGAGCCGTGCGATCCGTCCCACTTCTCCGGGAGGCTGAGTATTGGTTCCCCCCATTCTCTGGAGGTCCGCTGCTGCACAGCAGAAAGCTGGAGAACCACTGTGGCGATGGACTCCACTTTATCAGCTAGGCGTCCCAGAGTAGCGCCCATCTGGACCACCTGCGATCGCAGGGCCTCAAACTCTGCTGGGTCAAGATTAGTCTCAGTCATCCTGTTAGGCCTGACTCGAGCTGAGCTGGACCGGAGTGAGAGTTTGGATTGTTGCGTGTATTTTGACCCAAGCGCGGAGTAACTGACGCCGGGCAGATTGACACGCGTTTGCACTAGGAGTCAAACCATACAAAGCTAGTGTTTGTGTGTGTATGTGTGTGTGTGTGTGTGTGTGTGAGTGCGTGCGTGCGTGCGTGTGTGTGTGTGTGTGTGTGTGTGTGTGTGTGTGTGTGCGCGCGCCCATGTGTGTGCCTGCTCTGTCTTCTCGATCCCCAGTGAGTCGTGGAGGATGGCTGCTTATACTGAGCCGGGATTCTCTGGAGGTTTCTTCCTGTTAAAAGGGAGTTTTCCTCTCCACTGTCGCTTTATGCTTGCTTAGTATGAGGATTGCTGTATAGTCACCGACACTAGTCAGTGACTTGATGCAATTTGCTGGGTTCCTTATATAGGAACTATTATTTCTGATTGGCTTAATGAACTGACCTGAATTGGAATTTTTATTATGTGACGTGCCTTGAGACGACTCTTGTCCTGATTTGGCGCTATATAAATAAACTTGAATTGAATTGAATTGAATTGAATAGTGAGCACAGCGGCTCCAAAAGGAAACAAGCTGACTTACTGTGAGTCGGCAGGGTGAGTAGCTTGGGCTGATCTGGTCAGAACAGGCTTGAGTAATCCGATAGGATCGGGTAGGAACTCGGAACATAGTCTGGTTAGGAACGATGACTGAGTGGTTTGGTGTTGCGCTGCACTTCCTTATGTAGACGTGGCAGGTGACGTGAGCCGGAAGGCTGGCGTTGGGAATGCTGGGTAGTGGAGTTCGACTGGGCTGAGTGAGTGTGGGTTTCTCCTGGGGAGGATGTCGAGGGTTGAGAAGGAGGCAGCGTGACAATTATATTATATTATATTATATTATATTATATTATATTATACTATATTATATTATATTATGTTATATTATATTATATTATATTATATTATCAAACATCTGTCAATAACACGTTTTGGACCAAAGCAACCATTGGACCATCCAGTTATTGGTCTCGCTGAGCCGTCACACTTTCCTGGGTCCTCCATTCATTACACACTTGCATGTTTAGCAATAAAACACCACTGGTTTGATAAGATCTCTGTTCAACAACGACAAACCGGCAATCAGGACCACCGGGAGATTTCCAGGTGGCCTGTCCGCTAATCTGGCCTGCTCAGTGATGGCCGACTGTCATGACATGCTTGATATCTAAATAAATCCATCATGACTTTGTGATGCTCACACAAACAGAGCAAAGCTTGGCATAAAGACACTCACTCCTCTTATTTTGTGAGGGTCTGGAACCCTGTTTTGTTGTAGTGCTGCAGACCATTTATTCAGGGAAGATACCAGAGGAGAGAGGTGAGTGTTCCATGACTGTGTTTGCATTCAAAACCTAGCCTGTTGGCAGAGTCACTATAACAACATTAATTGAATGCATGTATTTATCGGTTCTGAACCAGGAACACAAAACATTCACAGTGTTTTGAAAAAACTCCAACAAAGAGTCGACAGATTTATTGAGTTGTTTGCATGTACAGGCATCATCATATGTAGAAGACCCAGGCTGTCTGTAGGACACAGCTGGATTAACTATTAAGAAGACACACACAATTTTAGATGAGTCTGCAGCTGTTTTTTCTGGTTTACAATAGATCTGAGACCCTGTTGTCTTTTAAGTTGCTGAGTTTGGAGACAAGACAGAACTCACTCCCTCAGTGTAATTAATCCTCAACCACTCTGCAGTTAAGTTTGGTGTCTGAGTCAAGTTAATGATGATGTGCAAGATGCAGGCTTCTTCAGACATTTTGAGATTGGTGACCGATGACGAATCATTGATCATTCTTGAATATTTTTGTCAGATAACTGTTGGTGGTTTTCTGAATAACTGAAGTAGAGTACCATCGGACACCTGCTTGTTGGGAAAAAGAGTGAAAGGTTTTCTGGAAGATGGGCTGCTGTGTCCCGTTGAAACGTTACGAGGAGAACGTGTCTTGTCTTGTCTCACAAAACACAGCCATGTGCTCTACTGAGGTACTTAATGAGATTTTTTTCCAGACTTAATTATTAGAAAAATTGCAAAGACAAGGACAGAAAGTCCAGGATGGTTTGAAGCCATCTGGAGGCTTGTCAGGAACAAGGGAAAATTGGATTTTTCTCTGAAAGACAGATGAAAAGAATTTTTATTCAAGGGTTTCATCATAATTTCGCCATAATTTCTTTCATTTCATTTAGGATGGATTAAATCAGAAAGACTACGAACTCACTATCATTTTAGAGTGTCTTTCAGATTGCATGACAAGTTCTATCATTCATTGTGTTGAATAAACACAAAGGGAACAGCAGTGAATTCAATCAAAAGTAACAGAGTATTTGAATACACCTACTGATGCTATTGGACACATGATCAGTGAAGACCCCGGGGTCAGGGTGTTTAGGGTCTTTAATCTTCATACACCCTCACCCGGGTGACCCAGTCGGGAGTGATCAGTCCCCGGCTTGTGTCCAAGTGGCATGTTATTCCATGGATCCCCCCTGAAACACGGATCCATAGCCACCGCGAGGCCCTCTCTGCGGCCTCTAAAGCTTGGTTTATGCTTGATGCATTCACTTTCCGCTTGGTGATGCGGCTCACGGATGGAATGCGCTTCACAACTCGCAGCGTTTATGGTTCGTGCGGCTCGTCTCTGCGGTGAGCCAATATTCTCCCAAACTGAACGGGGCAGCATGGAGCTCTACAGCATGCATCCAACACTACACCATAGTAGAAGTAGAAATCACTGTTTACAACATGGCATTTCACCATTTTTTAACAGAGTCCTCGTCTTTTCCGACAGTGCGAGCTATTTCTCTCCAAGAATTTTTAACAACATGTTGATCTTTGAGAGCTGAATCATACAAATGTCTGTATTTACGAACCTCTGCCATACTAGTTCTTGCCGGTCCGCCATGTTTTTCCACGTCCGACCGTCCACGTGGTTAGAAAATGTCCTAGGTGCGCGTTGCGGAAATTTTGGGCCGTGCAGAGGCGCGGTAGAGGGGTGTGGTTGTTAAAATGACGCAATTTCGCTGCGCGGACTTCGCGGAGGCGTCAAGCTTAAACCAACCTTAAGGTGTTTGTGGTGGCTTTTTTCAATCGCAGTCCTCTCACTCCCTCACAAACACTAAAACAAAACAAAAAAAATTCTTCAGAAATTTGCAGAATGGGCAGAATCTAACAAAATAATTTATGTCCAATTTAACAAACATCTAAATGGAATGTAAGTTTATACATAACTTTAATTTAAGGGTAGGAATCTATTGACTTAATTTATTATTCTGCCTTTTATTATAACACATCTACTTAGGTATGTATCTATACTCTAGCCACATGTATCCCGATACATGACTAATGATCTGATTCATAAAAGATAAAACCAATTTAAAATGATTGGATTCATTCAGATCACAGCTACTGAACTGCAGCTGTAGCTCTTTTGTAGTTGGCTCAGATCATCTATACATTCAACTGAAACTCGAACTCTGAAGCCAAAGTAGAAAACCGTCCTCCAGTGGCTCCGCCCCTAAACTAATGGGACACTGTCGTATTTTGATCTGCTTTATCTTTGAATGTTCTTATTTTACACGTTTAGCTGTTATATTTATTTTATACTTAAGAAAGTAGAAAGTTCACTTCAAACAGCACAAGAAGACATTTGATGTGCTTATACACACGTGACTGAGTGCCATGCTGCTGATAATATTAATCGTATGACGTGGTTACCTAGTTGCATATTATTATTCATTTTTTAACAGAATATTAGTGAACTATCCTGAGCAGAGTATATAATGGCTTTTTTTCAGCAGTCATTACACACAGACAGCAGGAGGGCAAAGACTAAGCCTTGAAATGTATGAGATGCAAACATACACTTCAAACGGGACTATTTTACATATATATATAAGGCCGATCAATTCCACAAAACACACATTTCAAGCAGTTTATTTCCAATAAATTATTGTGAACTACTGTGGATAATTTTAGTACTGTAACTGTTGTCAGGATGAACAGCAGATGTGTAAATGTGCTTATTTGTTATGCACTGGTGTTTTTTTCATCCTAAAAAAAAGGAAATCAAGACATGGATCAACAGCCATAATTTGTCTCTACAGTGGCTTGACAATTACCTTTGGTGTTTTCCCACCAGCTCACTTCTGCCCAGCCTACTTCTGAAACTGAAATGTCTGCACTGATAAAAGAGAGCCAAACACCGTTACACACAGACATCCCGTTTTAGCGAGCCTTCAATTTATGAGTGATTAGGTGATGATCTGAAACTGCTGTGGAAAGTACCCGTTTTTTTATAGTACTGGTACTTTGCTGGAGCATTCCATCATTTTCAACACTGTACACACATAAAGGCTGTCAGGCATGAGAATACAAATCATCATTTAGTTTACTATCGTGTTTTCCTCTTGGACACAAAGTTATGCTTATCTCCTTTATGAAGAATAAAAGTAAATGTTACCCTCATAGGTACCATTCTAGTTAGCTGTGTAGTTACCCATAACCAAAACTTTTAAGATTTCAAATATATTTATTGATAATAGTGATAACTGATACTGTGTTGATTCACTTAGGGAAAATCTTCTCTGCGTTTGATCCATCATTGTGGGATACTGGTGAAACGGGAAAAATTAGAAAATGGTGCAAATGTTCCTTTATGTCATTTATTCAACTTAAAAGGTGAAACTAATCTGAGACAGACTCATTGCAAACAATAACTATTTCCTGCATTCTGGTGCATTTACACAGATTATCTACAGTAGTAAATCCTAAACTCAGTAACTATTTATTTACCACAAACCTCCAGCTGATTAATGCAGAAAATATTACAACACTAAAGAATAGACACTTCTAATAAAATTTTGATTGTGTGTTCATTATATTATTGTTGATAATAAGAATGGTTCATTTCAAGATCCTGGTTCTGGTCTACAGGGCCTTACATGGACAAACATCTTCTTATTCTAAACCTCTCCTTATTCTGTTCTTTCTATTTATTTCGCCTTTCACAGGATTCACTGATTTCCCTCTTTCCTATTCACTCTCTCTCTCCTTTTCCTTACAATTTTTTTTATTACAATTGTTTATTTTTTCTCATTTTAAACATATTTTGAAGTCATTTTGTTTTTATCTTTTTATAGTTTAAATTATTTGTTTTTGTGAAATGCCTCATGGTTTTTATCTTGAGAGGCGCTATAGAAAAGATGGTTTTCTTTTTATTCTTTCTTTCTAGACTCAAAGAGTCACACTTTAATCAACTAATGAATCCTAAACACAGTTTTATTTGTAGTTGTCTGTCATTGATATTACAGTAGTAGAGGAAAACACAACTTTCAGGGTCTAGTATCTTGCCCCAGGTTACTTTAACACATGACCAAACAGGGCTCAAAATTAATTCCCACACCTTCTGATTAGCAGACAACCCCCCCCCCCCCCCCCCCCCAAATAAAACAACAAGTCTAGTTCAAATTCATTTCAAGCCAATCAGTACAAAATACCCCCAGAAATATAAAGTTGCACACAATTTTCATTTCATGACACTCCTGCATCCTGGAGCAATCATGGCATCCAGCTAAACCAGACCCAGGCTTATGCCTTCTGCTTGAAATAACTGCTGTAAAATTTGGGGAGTAAAGAAGGTTTGGACCAGACATCATATCTATGGAAGATCCAAAGAGAGAACACTGTTGATGGCAGCAACAACAATAGTTAATAGAAGCATGGAGAGTACATCCTGCAGAGTGAGAAGATGTGGTCAGGATGTCCTCCAGCAATCTAAGTTTACCTGTATAACTAAAGGAAGGAGCCAGGACAACCCAACATGTCTTCCAGCAGGCTAAGGCCCTGTACACATGTAGACGTGTAGCCCACAAAATGAACATATTTTCTACGGTTTGGTCTGTCATCCACATGAAAGTGGAGATAAATGGCACTAAAAAAATCTTTCAAAAACTCTTACTGAAGTGGTGATTTGCAAATTACCCATTGTCAGCATTGGCTCATGGCCTGGGGTTTTAGGTTTTGCAACGTCACTGTCTGCAACAAAAAATCTCTGACATCACATGTGTGCCCTGTGTTTAAACTACCTTAATTGATTTCACAAGCTCAATACGGACTATAGAAGATTACAGGCAAAAGGTGAAGTTATAGAGATAATGTGTAGATGCTACCATTAATCTCAGGAAAATCCATCAAATGTTGCTGAAAATTGATTAACTGATGCCCAGTTGATGAAAAATATTGCCGTCTTTGTAACATATAACCATAAAAATCAGGACAAAAATATATGGGAGTGGGTCTAAGGCCTCGAATATACTTGGTTTTCAACCTTGTGTTGGCGCCGGCAGCAGGCTGCGTCTTTGATCACATGCTTGCTGCTACACGGCACTGCACCACATGCAGTACTGGAGTGTTCCACTAGGGGGCACGCTAGACTACTCAGACTGAATAGAGAGCCGTGTTTGAGGGTACAACCAAAACAAACATGGCATCAATAAAAGAGCTCAGTAACCGGTTCAGTTTGAGATCACGGTAGAAAAAAGGACAGCAGTGGTATTGTAGATGATGTGAAAGATCTCTAAACCAGAGACAGAGTCCCCATAGGGAGTCTAAAGGTTGGTTTATGCTTGACCCGTCCGCGAGGTTGGCACGGCTCCGCGCGGCAAGATTGCGTCATTTTAACAACCACGCTCCTCCACTGCGCATCCACACGGCCCAAACTTTCCGCACCGCGCACCTAGGAAATTTTCTAACCATGCGGACGGTCGGACGCGGAAAAAATGGCTGACTAGCAAGAACTAGTATGGCAGAGGTTCGTAAATACAGACATTAGTCTGATTCAGCTCTTAAAGATCACCGTGATCAACAAGTTGTTAATAATTTTGGAGAGAAATAGCTCGCACTGTCGGAAGAGACGAGGACGCTGTTAAAAAATGCTGGAATGCCATGTTGTAAACAACAGTAACTTTTACTTATACTATGGTGTAGTGTTGGATGCATGCCGTAGAGCTCCATGCTGCCCCCTACAGTTTGGGAGAATATTGGCTCACCGCAGAGACGAGCCTCATGAACCATAAACGCTGCAAGTTGTGAAGCGTGTTCCATCCACGAGCCACATCACCAAGCGGAAAGTAAATGCGTCAAGCACAAACCAAGCTTAAGTCACGCCCATCTACTTCCAGACCACGGGTCCCCGGAGGAACAAAAAATAAATGCAAGTCAATGGGGCTAAAAACACTATTTTCTAATTCCTCTTGTTTTGTGCCATGGATTTCACATAGGATGTCTGTGAAGTTTAAAGACGCATTTTAATACCAAGAATGTGTTTATTTTCAAACAGAGGGAAATGCCATTTTAGCTTTTGTGAGAAAATAAGTCCAGGACTACAAATGCGCTTCATGAAATTGGCATCATCAAACCAGACACGGAGAAAACTGAGGGCAAAGGGCTGTAAGTTCAGCAAACTTCCCACAGGAGGAAAGAACCACCATAAATCTGGTCATTTGGTAAATAGCATCTACATTAGGGGAGAGGAGATTATGTGGCGACTTGCCGATTTCTGGTGTGTAGTCATACTAATTATGAACTTTTATAAGCTGATGAATCTCAAAGTACGTGACTGCCATGGTCGAAACATATATATATATATATATATATATATATATATATATATATATATATATATATATATATATATATATATATATATATATACTGTATATACTGTATATATATATATATATATATATATATATATATATATATATATATATATATATATATATATATATATATATATATCAGACGTCAAGCTAAACAGACAGGGTTAAAAAAAATATGATCGACCTTTTTCCCCATCACTTTCATTTTTTAAATAGCAATTAATAAACATTCAATACCATTACAATTTCCTTTAATTTTAAATAAATATTTAGAGTGCCCAGGTAGCACATAAACAATGCAATTTAACGGTTTTCTTAAAGTAGGAACGTTTAACCTGTGCGACCAGAGCTCTCTCCTTCCTTCTGCTCTGCGTAAACCTGAGCTGGTCACCTACTTGTGCGTAATCAAATGTCTATAGGGGAAAATATGGAAACGATATAGCCATGAGGTTCACTTTTACCTCAGACCGACTTATTGCTGTTTTATGGCTGAATCTGCGATCCGCTGCCACGCGGACTGGAATAACAAATGCTGCAGTAACATGAGTTGTGGCAGGTTCGGAGTCACTGGCTGGAGCGGATCCGACTTTAATACGTCATCCCAAAATAGAAGCTAATATCTTAATTTGGCCTTGAATGAAAATGTTGTTATAAAATCTCTTAAAAGTTTTTATCACAGTGGAGGCAGAGCTCATTTCTGCCTTCAGTCTGACGGCGCGCCGGAGTTTGCGCCGTATTTGTTCCTTTTTTCTCTGTCTGGATAAATTAAACTTGTAAGCGCTCCGTGCGCGCTCATTGAATCTCTCTCTCTGTGTGTGTGTGTGCGTGCGCGCGGCACAGCTCCATGAAGCTTGGTTTATGCTTGACGCATTCACTTTCCGCTTGGTGATGCGGCTCGCGGATGGAACGCGCTTCACAACTTGCAGCGTTTAAGTCACCGCGTCTCGTTATTGGCGCTATTTAAACTTCTGCCCAGCCCAGATGTGCTCACTTGTGCACCCGTGAGCCGTGGTTCCGCTGGAACACGTCTGACCGCTGACAGACGCACTCTGAACTTCAGATCTTCAGCGCGCTTTTAATAGCCTGAATGGGAATCATTTCTTGATTTATTTAGTTACATCCACAATGTTCTGTGTGTGAGGTTTACAATGCCAGAACACCTGCATGAGACAGGTGTTAATTACAATCTGCCAGAATGACTCACCACTTTCAGATTCCTCCAACACCGTTAAAAATGATGGAACATATCGGCGTGTGCAGGCCAGAGCGCTGAAGCTCGGCGCATTATTATTATGAAGTTAGGGCACATGTGGAGGACACGCGCGAAAATATACTTGTTTTCAATTAAATTTATTGTGCCCACTTACTTTTTCTTAGGCCCACCGACCAATGAGTTTCTGGCTACACTAATGGTGACATATGACAGACTTCTCTGAGCTCTGCAGCCATTACACTTTTCACCTCGTGCACCCCCTAGCGGCAGCTCGCGCACCCCCGGGGGTGCGCGCACCACACTTTGTGAATCCCTGTTTTACCCTATTGGCCTTTCGTTGGTAAGCTATTCCTCAAACACAACAATACCGCTTGATTGCAATGATTTAGGCATGTACTGCTCCCTATCGCCAGGGAAAATACACACCGTCACTTTCAGTGCATGTTACTTGGTTATTCCAAGGAATGTTTCCCAAAGATTTGGGGAACAACTACCACATTTGGCTTGGCATGCCTATGAATGTGCTTCACAAAACACTGATGTTTTTAGCTGAAAATGAGCTGTTGTGGACCAAAGTTTTTTAGGATATTCGGTTTTATAACACCCCACCTACCTGTGTACACAGCCCAAACTTATAGCAGCATAACTAAAGGAGTGAGCCAAGATAACCTACGATACCCCAAACTTTAGTGTGTTTACAGCTTTCATTTGTACAACTGACACATTTAAAATCACCTAAATAAGGAAACTGGGTTGCTCTGCAGGGTACTGTGTCTGTTTGGTGCATCCCATCCTCCTCTGATCCAACATTTTCCTGTCACACACCAGCTCTTTTGTCCTCTAACACAGTCATGGACTCTTCTGGTTCTATAAATCTGTCTTCAACTAAGTCAGGAGATGCTGCTGCAGGCCCGGCGTCAAGGCCGGGCCTGGGCGGGCCCGGCCCGCCCATTTGCCGATCTGGCCCGCCCAGGACAGATTACAGCACTGCATGCAAATGTATTGGCTCGAGACGATCAACAGAGGGCGGTCTAGGTTACTAATAGACAGTTTTAGATGCAGTAGAAGAAGACGCTTTGGTACAGTAGCTTGCTAAAATGGATATCAGAGCTTGGTTTAGCAAGCAGAAAAACAATGCTAGCACAAGCAGGGATGACGCATCATCAAAAAGGCCAGTGCAGCCAGAAGTTGCAGCTACAAGCGCTTCTGTTCCTCCTCTCTCCGTGCCTCCAGCACAGTCTCAGCAGGCAATTGCGCCACCGAGTGGCAGCAGCATGGACGTCACTAGGATTGAGATATGGGGGGGCTTAGCCCCAGGAGCTTGACCTCGAACGTTTTTTGTCACACCCTGCAAAAACTTTGTCAATTAATTCATTATCTGAAGAAAATCTAACAAAACCTATTATTTTATCACTTTCCTTTCCTTTCCTACTTTTGTGCATTTTCTCTCTTCTTTTTATAAAAAATAACACTTAATCAGTTAATTAGTGGGGTCTATGTTGAAGAAAGATTTTATGTAAGTCCATTAAAAATTTGATGTTATATTTCCAAATGAAGCTATTCATTTCAGTCTACTGCACTTAACAGGGGGAAATGTTGTAGTCATTTATTTAATTTGTTTAATTACAATTTGTTTAATTATAAATGTTACTGAAATGTGACAATAAAGAACAAATGAATAATTGTCAAACTTTTATTCTGCCAAATGAGTGTGCAGTTGACAGTTTTAATATATGAATAACACTGCTATGATATGGAATAAAGGAGTATATAATTAACTATTACAAGACAAAATAACAGTATGTATGAAAATATCTAGCAAGTAGTAGAACTTATAATACAGAAAGTCAACTATACAGATACAACTTGACATAAGGTTGCAGGTCACATGATAATTATAGTTTTTTTTTTCTCAAGGTCTCTTACCTGTTCACTCCTAAATAGAAAACTGTTCAGTATTGCTTGGGAACTTTGTGCTCAGGTAAATGCTCATAACGGTGCACTCGCCCCTGTTTTCTCTGTAGATCACTGACCTTGACCATGCAGATCTCCTCAGCATCAACCACCTGGTCTCTCTCCTGTTCCTCACTCACTCTCTTAAAAAATCTTCGTATATCCATCTAGCCAACACATTGAAAAACATTTTCAATTTCTAATGCCAAAAAAATGCTACTAAGCCATTTAGTTTTCACTCACAATAATTGAAACAGCCATTGGTGGATAAATGGGACAGAATATGGACAACTGTTAGCCTAATATAGCCTATGTTTGGTTGCTCATGATGATGGCATTGTCCATAATGTCACATTAAGCTGCCAAAATTTATGTTAAAGTTAGATGAGTACAATATCTCCTTTCTTTCCCATAGGTAAACATAGGAAATATTAAGCAATTGACAACCCACATGGAAAGAATTCATATAAACTTATAGGTTTTAATATATGTTTTGATATAGCTTTTGAATATATGTGACATATATAAAACTGGCTGTTTACTATATTATAGATACATATATGTACCTATAATATAATATATATATTATATAAAAAATATATAATATAGAAAAATGGTCAATAATATACACATTCGGCCATATTATGATTCAGGTTTTTAGTGTGGAGTGATTTTTGTGCCACCAACTGGAGCGTGCAGTGATCAATCTGCAAGAGCACAACCTGCTCTGCAGTCGTATGCAGCCCTCTCTCTGCATGCTCAACTCCGTCTCTGCCTGCACAAATCTCCCTGTTGTTGCTCAATTTGCAATTTACAAAGCAATGTAGCCTCTCCGTCAGCCAATCAGACAGCTCTCCATTATGCAATCAAAGCATGTCCAGGAAATACTGGCAGGAAAATTGCACTTTTTTCAGATAAAGAGGACTTTATATAATTATATTTAATTAGGTTGATTGACCCTCCTCTTTTCCTGGGACATTTCCACTGTTCACTTCCTTTTACACATCAAGGACTCATTTATGTCTAACCAAACAGAGAAGAAACACTTTATATGTTGAAATTAAAAGTCCTCTTTAACTGAAAATAGTGCAATTTAACAGTTTTAGGAATGGGCAATGTGTCTTTTCTGGAAGTCAAATATGGTCACTCTAATCATGACACATGAATTACGACAAAGTATTTTGCAGGCAGTGGATGGTGACTGGTAGCTAACCAGCAGCAGAAAGCCGTTCAATAAGCTGTTAAATGGGTGTTTTTCTGTAAAGCAGTATTTCCTGGACATGCTTTGATTGGATAAAACAGAGCTGTCTGTGATTGACTGTTGGAGAGGCTACTTGTTGAGGAGAGCAGGGAGAGATTTGCATCGCAGAGACAGAGTTGAGCCCACAGAGGGCTGCAGCTCCTGCACACAAGCGCAGAGCAGGTTCTGTTTGTGCAGACTCATTACTGTACGCTCAAGTTGGTGGCACTAAGTCACTCAATGAACCGGCTGGCTCGTTAATCACGTCACTTCAGGGGAGTTTTCCGACCATTTAACTATGGCGCGGCTTTTCATTATGGTTTGCGGCATGTAAACATGCTAGCGGAGTTAGCATTAGCATGTCGTTGCGGTAACATTTTCCTCTCTCTGAAGTCTGAACTATAACCTTGAAATATTAACGGTGTGCTGCTGTTGCTGTCTTACCCTAATGTGATGTTGAGTGACTTACAAGAGCGCTGAGCAGGGTTTGCTCATCGATATAAAGGTTTTGCTGTATAACCCCTGCCCCTGACTTGTCAACAAAGCTGCCGGGCTTAAGGGGAGGAAGTCCTTTCTTGATACTTCCTGTGTGCGACGGTGTAGTTCTATATTCATTCATTATTATTTCTGTTTCAGACTAAAAAAAAACTCATGTACCAACTACACATGTTGTGATTGTGTTGAGCATGTAGATGTGAACAAATAAAAAAAAGTTAACTGAAAAAATAAAATAAACCAAAATGATAGGGGGGCTTGTGATTATTTTAGGGGGGCTGAAGCCCCCCTAAAACGGACCTAACGACGTCAGCGGGCAGCAGCACCAACATAAATCGCTGTTCAGATGACCTCGGGGTGGATAAGCCTAATCAGGTGCCCCTGGAAAATTATCCAATTCGACTTTTCTCTGGGAAAAAAACACAGTTTTTCTTCATCATGGTACTAAAATAGAACATGGTTGGAGTATTCAGTGAAAACAGATGCAGCATACTGTTTCCCCTGCAGACAGTTTAGTTTTCATTCCTCATCAAACTCTTTGTTACCATTTTGAATTCAGGGGTGTCTGCTGTCCTTTTGATTCAAATGTTTTAAAACGCATATTAAAGTTGAAACTGTTTTGAACCATCTTAAATACAGGGTTGTCTGTTCTCTTTTTAGAAAAAAAAAACACTCAAGATTTTCTAAATCTTGTTTAGAAGACCTAGGTTACACTTCTTACCAGCTGGTAGCAGTAACGCACCAAGTCAATGTTTACCCAGAAGAAGAAGCACGCAGCCAAGAAGTAGCATGCTAACCTGATGCTAACTAGTATTCGTGATGTAAACATTATGAGAAATATGTGCAAAAAGAAGAATTTACTAAGGTATCAAGCTGCAGGGCAGGATTTGGAAGAAGACTTGTTTACTAAGTACTTTATTGGAGAACATTAACTGGACGTAAGGATTGTTTTGAGATGGTGACTCTGTGGTGCGCAGGCACAGCTAAGAATGGTGAGTTGCAAGTATTGGTTCAGTAAAATTGGTTACTTTGTCTTAAGTTTTGATTGCATCTTTAATTGGCATTACATAATCGGAATAAAACAATGAAGAATCTTACCTTTTCAGTTAGTTATGTAGAACAAGTTGGTGACGCAAAACGACGGATTTGACCCGGAAGTATATGTATGTAACGTCCACCAGAGAGATTATAAACATGCAAAGGGGTTGAAAAAAACACGGTTTATTAATGGGCCCCCCCAGAAAAACCCACTGCCCCTCCAGGTGAAGTCCTCTGGCGCCGGGTCTGTGCTGCTGCCCCATTTACCTCCCCCTCCCACCTATCTGTCTCTAGAAGTCAGGTGAAGAGGCAGCTGGAGAGACTGAACAGGAACAAGGCTGCAGGTCCAGATGATGTCAGCCCCAGAGTACTGAAGGCCTGTGTAGAGCAGCTCTGTGGGATTCTGCAGCACCTCTTCAACCTCAGCCTGGCCCAGGAGAAGGTTCCAGTCCTGTAGAAGACATCCTGCCTTGTTCCAGTTCAAAAGAAAACTCGTCCATCAGTCAATGACGACTACAGACTGGTTGCCCAGACCTCCCACATCATGAAGGTCCTGGAGAGACTCCCAGAGCATTCTCTTCACAAGACTGTCTGACGACGGAAGAGTGTCTTCAGTCAGAGGCTTCTTCAGTTTTGCTGCAACACTGACCGCTACTGCAGATCCTTCCTGCCAACAGCCATTGTAATATAAAATAACTCTTTGCTGACTTGATTATTATTATTATTCTGAGCTACTAAAGCAGTCTATTTCCCTCTGGGATTAATATAGTATTATTGAATTGAATTGCAACTCTCCCTGTTGTATGTTTTCTAAGTATTTTCTTTTCTGTTACATCTGTTAAGCACCAGTTCATAAATCAAGACATTGGTATTGTATTATATTGTATAGAAATTGCATAATATACATGAATGTATGTTAAATATTACACTTCTATCATATTTTCAAATTCAACTTGATGTTGGAGAAATACAAAAGAAAATTGATTACCACAACTTTAATTGAAACTGTCTTGTGATGGGGCATTGTGGTATTTTAAGGCTGTGCCTCACTTGTTTACACAAGAAGAAAAATCTGACACGAATAATTAACCAAGTTTGTACATACACCGGTGAGGCTGATGATACAGCTGATACAATGCAATGCTGCTTAAAAACTCTGTTGTAAGTGTATTTGTTTTACAACACGAGCTGTTGTTTCTGCTGAAATGAGATTAATAACAGAAGAAACATGGAGAGAAGAGTGTTTCATAAATTACTTTAAAATGAAGGATTTGTTTGTCAAAATGTCGTAGGAGGCAGGTGGGTGTGAAGACAACTGACACTGCTCTGACTGTTAATCCAGGAAACAAAAAGATGGCAGAATGTAAAACACCAGTCGTTTATATAGAGAGAGGAATCAGCAGGTGTATGAGCTTTTATCTCAGACTAGATTTGTGAGTAGAATATTAAGTAGATCTACCAGAAACTAGAGAAGAGACAAAGGATATTTAACAAAGTGTCCAACTGTTAGCTTTCTGGCTGTCAGATGTATAAAAATGACCAGAATCTGAGGATGTCACTCTGTGGAGCCAATAACAACAAGGGCCACGTGGAGGTCTGAAGGTTTTCTAATGTATCCTAGTCAGCAATTAGTGTAAATCAACACAGAAGTAATAACATTTATTTATTTATGGGGAAAAGTTAGTTGTACTGAGCATTGCATTTACACGCTATATATCCCTTTGATGCATAATGGTCACTACAGCGGACAGGTACTCAAAATTGTTATTTATTTATTTTTGCTGTTAAGCACAGCTGTTGAAGACTTTATTGCATTTGATCCCCTCCATTTGGACTTCAGTGACTCAAGCCAACACATTTCATGTTCAGAATGCACGCTTTCCACTTAGGTGGACATGTAATAAATTATTTGTAAATTAACAAAATGTTACAAAAAATATTTGTTGAAATTTGTTTCAGTCACACCTAAAGATGAATAAAAAAAATTGTTTAAAAAATCATGGTTGAAGATTTCATAATTCATGCATCAAAGGGATATATATCAGCTATATATATATATATATATATATATATATATATATATATATATATATATATATATAAATTAGGGCTGCAACGATTCGTTGACGTTGACAAAAATCGACAATAGAAATAGTCGACAATGAATTTCAGTGTCGACGTTGTCGCCAGACATGTTTTTAACGAACCAAGTGAGGCATCTCAGTTCACTACAATCTCTGCCAGGAGTCGCACATGCGGAATAGCTTCTCTGCTGAGCGCCAACTAACAGAAATGGCGGCGGCCAACACAGCAGCTACACGTACCAAAACATTTAAAGTTTGGGAGCATTCAAGCCTTGATTACCTGCGTTATTTGCAAAGCAGCCCTTGCGTATTACGGCAGCGCCTCAGTGATGCATGAACACTTGAAAGCACGTCAGAGCACGTCAGACAGTTGAATGAAACAGAGTCTGACTCACCTCGGTAAGAGTTAAATAACTTGAAAGCGAATACTTTTGTTTTGGATGTACCTTTTTTTAACATATTTTTGCTTTAAAAAAAGAGAGATTTAATGTTATGCCTGACTGTGCCTGACAAAGGTATTTTAATTTTATTTAAGCCAGGGCATTTTTATTTACGGTTAGTAAGAATTGGCCTATCAGCAGCAAAGTTCAATAAAATATGCATTTTCCTTTGAAGTACCCATCTTTCTTGAGTTTATTATCATTTTTCACATAATTAAAGCAATCTCATGCTAAATTTAAGAAAAATGTAATTATTATCCGATTAGTCGACTAATCGTTTCAATAGTCGGTGACTAGTCGACTATTAAAACAGTCGTTAGTTGCAGCCCTAACACACACACACACACACACACACACACACACATATATATATATATATATATATATATATATATATATATATATATACATATATATAGTCCCCACTGCTGTTCTGTATAGGTCTGAACCTCCTCAGTCAAATAATCACAGAGACTGGCTTCTGGTCCACCCGCAGAGGGTGAGATAGGAAATGATATATATATATATATTATATATATATATTTTCTCCAAAATGACTGTGCTTAAATTGCTCTGAAAAGCAAATAATCACATCAGCGCCAAGAAACTTCATTTCCCATGATGCTTTGCACACGGAAGCATTGTAATGACGTCACCGCCTAATACCAGAAACACGTTCTGCGCATGTGCGGGAGGCCGTGGAGCTTTTCCCGCGAACTAAGACCATAAATCTTCAGCAGAGACAAAGAAACCTCGTTCTTTTGCCCAGGATACCTGGCGGTAAGGACACGCTTGTCGAACGCTCCGACTCCCTTGAGCACGCGGAAGCTCTAAGTGCCCAAGTTGAGCCCACGGAACTGCTGGAAACTACACTCCAACTCCATCAGGACCTGACTGGGAACGAGCGGAGCTCCATCCAGCTCTCAGAGACGCTGTAAGTTGTCAAACTCAGCCCAAAAGAAACTTCGTTCTCTTTGTGTCCAGCCCGTTGGAGAAACACTCGTGGGGCCAAAACAACGGAGAAAGCATCAAACCGACGGACGACGCCAAACTGCGGAGAAACACGGAGAAACACGGAGAACCGTCAAATCAAACAGTGGGGACGCCTTGCTGTTCTGGTGATCAGAAAACTCAGTTCTCTCTCTCCTTTTCTTCTCCCGTTTCCTCTATAGTCCAGAATAAGCAATAAAACCGCGTCTATTGCTTAAAAAGTAGCTTCGTGCTTTCCTCTTTCGTCCCAAACACGTCAGTCGGGTCATTTTGAAAGAATAAACTGCTTATTGATCATCGTTAATATCTTTAGTCGTCAGCTCTGGCCAGGCTGCCGACTCCTTTTAGATTAAATAATTTACAAGTGACCTTTTGTTGTTTGTTAACTTTTGAAGTGTTTGAGTTAAGTTTTACTGTGATTCTAAGCCACTAAGTGTTCGGGAAAGTTGAAAACTTTACACATCCAGGTCTCCTGTGGAATGCGAGGGGAGGGGAAGAGCCCCACACACACTCACAGCTCACTCCCCCCACCTACTCTGGGGAAACAAAGACCCATTCATCTCACACACACACACACTCACACACACCACACAAACACCTTGAACATTATTTTGAATATACATCCTTTTATTATATCACATGATTATTATTCATTTATGCCACTGTTTATTCATTTGACAAATTGTTAATTAAACGTTATAAAATTCAGATTTTCGTCTCCAGTAGCTTTGTTGTGTCGAAGAGAAGTCTCTGCTCCGAGGATTCTACGAAGTTCAAGAAAGACTGATAAGAGTTTTGGATTCAATTTTTCCCCGGTTAAAGGGGAATGGTGCCCCGTATATCTAAGAATATCTTAATTAATTAATAAATCAGTAAATATTCCCATATTTACAGAATTTATTGAAGAATCCAAAAGTAAGTTAAAGCTTACGAATTGTTCGCTCCTAATAACCCCAACAATATGAAGTTGGATATCTATACAATAACGACAGGGCAATGTCTTAGAAATGAAAGGATGCCAAGTCTTTTAACGGAAATAAAAGTTATCCGTCTACAGAGGGCTCAATTGTGTAGACATCCTAAAATCGGAGTGAAATGAATGTGATGCAGGCTAGTCCATTATTTCACAAACTTAATTTCTGCAACTCAAATTGCTTTTCAGTATCTTGTGTGGCCCCACAAGCTTGGGTGCATGCTTGACAACGTCGGGGCATGCTCCTAATGAGACAACGGATGGTGTCTTGTGGCATTTCCTCCCAGATCTGTGTGAGGGCATCCCTGAGCTCTTGTACAGTCTGAGGAGCAACCTGGTGCCACCTAATGGACTGAAACGTAATGTCCCACAGATGTTCTATTGGGTTTAAGTGAGGGGATCGTGAAGGCCATTCAATTGTTTCAATTGCTTCATCCTGCAGGTAATGCCTGCATATTCTTGCCACATTAGGCTGGGCATTGGCATGCATTAGGAGAAAACCAGGACCTACTACATCAGTGTAGGGTCTGACAACGGGTTCAAGGATTTCATCTCGATACCTTATGGCAGTCAGAGCACCATTTCCTAGGCAGTAGAGGTCAGTGCGTCCCTCCATGGATATGCCTCCCCAGACCATCACTGACCCACCACCAAACCTGTCATGTTGAACGATGTTGCAGGCAACATAACATTCTCCTTGTCTTCTCCAGACTCTTTCACGTCTATCACAGGCGCTCAGGGTGAACCTGCTCTCATCTGTAAAAAGTACAGGGCGCCAGTGGCGGACTTGCCAATTCTGGTGTTCTTGAGCAAATGCCAGTCGAGCTCTACGGTGCTGGGCAGTGAGCATAGGGCCCACTGCAGGACGTCGGGCCCTCAGGCCATCTTCATGAAGTCTGTTCCTGATTGTTTGGGTAGAGACATTCACACCAGTGGCCCTCTGGAGGTCATTTTGTAGGGCACGAGCAGTGCTCAGCCTGTTCCACCTTGCACAAAGGAGCAGGTATCGGTCCTGCTGATGGGTTGTGGACCTTCTACGGCCCTGTCCAGCTCTCCGAGAATAACCGCGAGTCTCCTGAAATCTCCTCCATGTGCTGGAGATTGTGCTGGGAGGCACATTAAACCTTCTTGCTGCAGCAAGAATGGATGTGCCATCCTGGAGAAGTTAGACAACCTGTACAACTTCTGTAGGGTTAAGGAATCGCCTCATACTGCCAGTAGAGTTAATTATTCAAGCCACAACTAGCACGAGTGGAAAACCAGACAAAAAAGATCAAGAGGGAAATACTTGAAATGACCTCTACATGTTAAACCAGTCCTGTTTTGAGGGTTTTGTAATTGTTGCCACTTTAGTGCACCTGTCGTTAAGTCCATGAACACCAATACAGCTGAAAGTGATTAACTCAGCTGCTTAATCAACCAGGAAATTATCAGACAGGTTTAATTGATTTCATGCCAGGCCCAATAAAAAAAAAAGTGTTCCTTTAATTCTTGTGAGCATTGTATATATAAATTTCCTAGCAGCAGCTTTAGCCACTCCTCCCTTTTGGGGGTTACTGCCCTAAGTGCCCTGATGACCACTGGTACCACCAATGTCTTCACTCGATGTCTCAAGTTCTTCTTTGAGGCCTTGGCAATTCTCTAGTTTCTTGTGTTCATTTTCCTTGATGTTGCGATCACTTGGTATTGCCACATCAACCACAACAGCTGTCATCTGTTGTTTGTCCAACCACAATGTCTGGTTGGTTATCCATCACCATTTTGTCAGTCAGTATCTGGAAGTTTGACAGGAGCTTGGCTCCCTTGTTTTCAACCACCTTATGGGGTGTTACCCACTTTGACATTGGGGCTTCCAGTCCCTGTCCCAGTACTTTGCACAGATGTTTCTGTGCACGATGTCAGCCACTTGGCTGTGGCATTCCATATATGCTTTCCCCGCCAGTATCTTACACCCTGCAGTTATGTGGTGGATTGTCTCAGGGGCGTCTTTGCATAGCCTACACCTTGGGTTTTGTCTGGTGTGTTGGATCTTGGCCTCTGTTGCTCTGGTGTTCAGGGCCTGTTCCTGTGAAACCATGATGTGTGCCTCTGTGATGTCCTTCAGACGAGCTCTTTCTGGCCATTGGTAGGATTTCTTGATATTGTTCTCCTATGATGTTAAATCCAGCATCTCCTCCTATGCTCACCATTATCTGAGACATTCATTGAGCACATCATCATCATCTGTTGGGGTCTTATCCTTGAAGTACTTATGGATCTTGGATTTTTCATCCTGGACAGTGGCTCTCACACTCACTAGTCCTCTACCTCCTTCCTTACAGTACAGTACAGCTAGTGTACAGTCTCAGGGTACTGGGTTTGGGATGGAACCCTCCATGCATGGTTAGGAGCTTCTATGTCTTAACATCTGTGGTCTATATTTCTTCCTTTGGCTAGCTCATTATTCCAGCAGGACATCTGATTACTGGCAGGGCGTAGCTGTTTATTGTCCAAATTTTGTTCTATTTATTGAGCTGGCCTCTTAGGACTTACCTTACTCATTGTAGGTTTTTGGCTGTGGCTCCAGTCCTTGTGGCTTCATCAAGATTGCCATTTGCTCATGGGATGCCAAGGTACTTGTAGCTGTCCTCAATGTCTGCTTTTGTTCCTTCAGGGAGTGAAAACCCTTCTGTGTGGACTACCTTCCCTTTCTTTGTCACCATCCGACCACTCTTCTCAAGCCAGAATGACAATCTGATATCAGTGCTGTAGATACTGGTGGTGTGGATTAGTGAGTCAATGTCTCAGTCACTCTTGGCTGATTGTGGTTCCATTCTTGAGTCGGTATCCATAGCCAGTCTCTGTGATTATTTGACTGAGGGGGTTCAGGCCTATACAGAACAGCAGTGGGGACAATACTTCTCCTTGGTGTAAGCCACATTTGATGGGTACTTGAGCAATTGGCCTCAAAGTTGATTTTCTACAACCCCACAGAGTTTGCAATGAAGGCACTCAGATTCTTGTTGATGTTATACAGCTCCAAGCATTCGACGATCCATGAGAGTAGCATTGAGTCAGATGATTTCTTTTAGTCAATCCAGGCTGTATACAGTTTGGTGTGTCTGGCTTTGCAGTCTTGGGCGAAAGTTCAGTTTTTCAGCATTTGGTGTTTGGCTCCTCTGGTATCTCTCTCGATGCCCTTCTGTGCTGTGCTCATGTAACGATCCATGGCCTACTTATCTTAGTTTGTATGATGCCTGACATGAGCTTCCATGTTGTGAAGAGGCAGGTTATTGGCTGATAGTTGGATGGGATGTACCCTTGGATGGGTCCTCCAGGATCAAGATAGTTTGCCCTTCAATTAAACATTCAGGGTGAGTCCAATCCTTTAGCATCTGGTTTCACTTATTGGGGCTTCATACGCAATCTCTGGATAGGGAGTTGTTAACTCCTTTCTGACCTTGTGTCCTGGCTCCCCCCTGTCATAGCATTTGCGTTGAATCTGTAGAGAAGAGGAGGAGAGTGGGATCCTTCATTCCACTCTCCTCTCCTCTTCTCTTGTTCTGCTCAAAACCAGAGGACATCAGGAGTCTTCTACTTCTCCCTCACCCTTCCACCCCACTTTGCTCGAAGACTTGTATTTATGGTTTCATTCAATCCGGATTTGCTGGTGAAGGGTTTTGTTTCTGATGAGTGTTTTCCTGGACTACCTGAGCTCCATGCTGGCCTGCCTGCCGATGTGCAGCTGATCTCAAACAGAGATCTATTGCAATAACTCCGACAATTAATGTTTTTTTTCCCTGTTTTTTTCCATGTTGCATTTTCATTTAAGATAAAATGATATTTTTATTTTGTTGTTGGCACGTGAGCAAAGATTTAACCTACAGTAAACAGGAAGTGGAAAGGCTGCAGATAGATGAATAGAATTAGAAAATCCCTTTATTGTTCCTCAGTGGGGAAAGCTAGACGTCACAGCAGCGATGACGCGTATTACAGGAGAAAAAAAGGAGAATAAAAAATAAGAAAAATGAATAAACAAGAAAACATAAATCCTGAATAGATTTTAAAAATGCTGAATATACCACAAGTAATGAATACCACTGATGTGTAACTGACTTGCTCGTGTGTAATTTGGTTATTCCACATTCAGTGTTAATGCAGAAATATGTTTGTTTCCAAATTTAAAGGTTCAAAATTGCATATATGTTGATAAAGAAAACGTGCAAATTTGCCGTCACTTTTTCAAAAAATATTAAGTTTGGCCCTCGACGCCGTCCCAGAGTTTCATTTCGGCCCCTTGTGAGTTTGAGTTTGACACCCCTGATCTAAACCATGATGTGAACAATCATACAGGGTGTGAGTAGCTCTGTAAGGTAGAGGGTGCCAGGCTGTTCAATGCCTTATAGGCAGGAGTAAGATTTTAAAACGTACCCTGAAGGTCACCAGCAGCCACTGCAAATGTGCCAAGACCGGTGTAATGTGACTACATCTGCTGGTGCTTGTCAGAAACCTTGCAGCAGCATTCTGCACAATCTGCAGCCAGTTCAAGGATGAAACGGGAGCACCAATGTACAGTGAATTAGCATAATCCAAATGTGAGGTAATAAATGCGTCTATCACTGACTCCAAATGTGATCTTCGAACTATAGAGTTAAGGCACGTCAAACAGCGCAGTTGAAAAAAAAATAAAACAACTATTTATCTGGGGTAGCATTAAAAACGATGTCCAGTTTCAAAGTACACGGGCAAGCAGTGAGCCTGTGTGTGTGTGTGGGGGGGGGGGGGTCCACAAAAATAAACAATCAATGATGAACAAGAGTCTGCTTCTAGACCTGCAGAAGGAGACGAAGAAAAAAAAAAGAAAAGGGGCACACATACAACAGGAGCAAACTATCACTGCTTCAACCTGATGAGGAAATATAAAATCAACATTGTTTTATTGAACAATCACGACAATAAACCACAGTGTATTCAGTGCCAACCACAGCCTTAAGAAATCTGTTGAATGTGCCCAAGTCCATACTTATAAGAGATTAATCAGGCAGATGCCAAAAATCTTAAACCCCCTGACCCGGGAGCCACGAACAGTCAGGCAGATCAAGGCCCCACACAAGTGTGGCAGGGGAGGGGAAATGAAGATGTATATCAGCAAAAGAAGTCCCAGGAGAGGAGAGGAGTCAAAGGCCCCACCTGACATACAGTATACAATCATACACAGACACAGTCACACACTCCCTACCTCATGCTCACACATACACATACAACCTAAGACTTACAAAAATGCATTCCAGACACCCACTCATGCTCCCCACACACACCCTATTCACTCTGGTCCCAGTTAGGGATGGGTACCGAATTCGGTACTTTTTAAGGTACCGACCAAATTCCATTGTACCGACAGAGCACCGATTCACGTCATTTCAAACGGTGCCTCGTTTTGGTACCCGTCCATCATAAGGAGAACTTGCCAAGACAGCTGCGCATGCGCAAGAGCATTGTGCCGTTGCTCGCTGCAAACCAGTTGTAAACAGAGCAGCATGGTGGAAAGAACGCACGCTAAAGCTTGGGTCCACTTCACTAAATGTGATGGGTAACTGGGTGATGATGAAACCAGCGACAACGATCTAAGTGAGACATCCTCATCTTACTCTAAATATAAAATATAATCTAAATATATCTAAATATAATTAGCTTGATATGTTAGCTTCCGTTTCGCTAATGGTGCATTCGCTTTCTCCTCGGAACTCCGAATTCCCGACTAGAAGAACATGAACGCGCTCTAAAGTTTGGCTTCACTTTACTAAATGCGATGGGTGATTGGGTGAAGATGAAACCAGTGACAACGATCTAAGTGTGAGGCTTCATCGTTTTAATCTGCTCCAGCAGTTAAATAAACTGTTTAAGATAACGTTAGCTTGGTATGTTAGCTTCCATTGCTACCACTGTTATCAGCTAATGGTGCGTTCGCTTTCTCCTCAGAAATTCTAACTTCCCAGTAGGAAAAATCAAATGAAAAAAGACGGCAAAAGGAATGAAGATACTCAGTAATTTTAGTTCACAGTAAAGATGTTTGCTTCAGTTTAATTATCAGCTTATAAAACTACAAGGACGATGTTAAAATACAAACAGTTGAATGTTATTTATCGTGATATTTATCAAATGTTGTTATATATTGAGAAAAATATATATTTAATTATAAAAGAGACTTAAAATAATAAACACTCAAAAGTATCAAAAATTGGTACCGTTAAGTACCGGTATCGATTCATAGGTACCGGGAATTAGTACCGGATCGATTCAAATGTCAAAGGTACCCATACCTAGTCCCCGTACTGCTGCACAAAGGGTACAACCATTACCGGTTCCCAGAGTTCGACCCTTTCTTCTGAAGGTCACCAACAGCCACTGTAAATGTGCCAAGCCCAGTGTAAAGTGACGAAGTCTGCTGGTGCTTGTCAGAAACCTTGCAGCAGCATTCAGCACAATCTGCAGCCAGTTCAAGGATGAAACGGGAGCACCAATGTACGGTGAATTAGCATAATCCAAATGTGAGGTAATAAATGCATCTATCACTGACTCCAAATGTGATCTTCTAACTATAGATTTAAGGCAGGTCAAACAGCGCAGTTGAAAAAAAAACACACAACTGTATTTATTTGGGGTAGCATTAAAAACTATGTCCAGTCTCAAAGTGCACGGACAAGCAGTGAGCCACTCTGACCTGCTCCTGGTGTGGACTGACGGGCCATGGAGCTCGTGAATAAACCGCGCCATTGGCCTAACACGCTACATATGCTCCCGACGAGGATTGGAGGTACGCTTAAATGTGCTGCATTCAGAAGAACAACCATATAATAAATAAATAATAGACGTGCTATTTGTCATTGTACCAGCATTATGATATGATGTAAATTAGAGTCATGATTTTTCTGGGAGAATCTTCACTAATCTAGGCCACAGCACATGTTCTATTCCTTTTGGTTCCATGGAGGATAATGAAGGTTTATTCTCTATAAAACTGCATTCTGAACAACGTCTCTCTCTCTCACCACACTACATGCTCCAGTATCAGCACAAGCTCTACTGACATTCCACCTTGTCCTGACAATAAGAGGAGAACAGGGGTAGAAAGCTTATCTGGGACCAGTCCATAGTGTAAGTAGGTAAGTAGTAAGTAAATTTAATATAGCACTTATCACAGACATAGAATCACAAAGCGTTTCACATAGATCAAAATAAAACAAAGTAATAAAATCATAAATAAATTAACACCATAGAATATTAAAAATGCTGCTCAGTGGTGCAGTGGTTAGAGAAGGTCCTGGGTTCGCTTCCCAGCCTGGGATCTTTCTGCATGGAGTTTGTATGTTCTCCCTGTGCATGCATGGGTTCTCTCCGGGTACTCCGGCTTCTTCCCACAGTCCAAAAACATGACCAATAGGTTGATTGGTCTGTCTAAATTGTCCTTAGGTGTGAGCGTGTGTGTGCATGATTGTTTGTCCTGTGTGTCTCTGTGTTGCCCTGCAATGGACTGCCCCCCTCCCCCCGCGACCCTACATGGGCAAGCGGGTTCAGAAAATGGATGGATGGATGAAAAATCTTAAAAATAAGAAACTAAAAGGTTTAGTTAAAAGCTGCTTTAAATAAAAGGGTCTTTAGCTGTTTTAAAAAAATGTCCAGACTATCAAAGCTACGTAAGGATAAAGGACGATCATTCCAGAGTCGTGGTGCAACAGTCTGGAAGGAGCGATTACCTCGACTTTTATATCTGGTCTTTGGAACTTCTAGAAGGTTCTGGTGTGTGGACCTGAGGGCTCGGGTTGGAGCATAAGGCTTTAACAGTTCAGTAATATAGGGAAAACACAAACTGTGGTTTAGACCTCTCTGGGATTCTGAGAACTATTGTACTGGCTTCATTTAACTCCACAGGTGTGCTGTGGTGTATAATGTAATATGTATAATTAACTCTTTATTAAACCTATTTTGATATACAAAAATGCATTGTGGGTATTGTAGGTTAGCGTCAATGCTTGTTATATTATTGATCCCTTCCTCTTATTGAAAAACATTGATTTCCAATTGACCATCAGACCTAAGAGTAATCATTTCCTGTAGTGCATAAATCCCCTTTGCTGTGAAATCCTCGTGTTGCTGCGTGCTGAAGCTCAGCCAGGCTCTGTGGATCGCTGCTGATTGCATGCAGCTTCTGCAGGTGTCAGTACGACTGTAGCCAGTAGGAGGGACTTGATGCTCTAACTTCTCATTTTGCGTCTGCTCTCTATCCAGTCGTCCTGGTCCTGCTCGGAGAGGCGACGGGCATCAGCATCATCAGCAGAATCAGCACCGCATTCTGAGGAGCGCCGTGAATCTTAGGCAGAAAACACGAGCGGAGGCTCACATTATCGCGCTTTTCCATTGTTGATTTGCTTTTATTTCGTTCTGTTTTTTTTTTTTTTTTGTTGCGTCTTGGCTTTCTTCCCCCCTCACCCCTCCTCTCTTTTTCCCACCCAATCTCTGACGCGCAAGGACACTACAGCATCCATCCACGGCAGAGCCGCGCACACAGAGCCTCCTCTGTACAGGCGCACCAGTCATCCTCTTTCCTTCCTTTCTACCTTCCTTCTTCCCACACTCCTCTCCTCTTCACTTGTTCTGCTCGAACCCAGAGGACATCGGGAGCCCTTCTACTTCTCCCCCCCACCCCTCCACCCCACTTTGCCCGGAGACATGGATCTATGGTTTCATTCGGTCCGGATTTGCTGGTGGAGGGTTTTGTTTCTGATGAGTGTTTTCCAGGACTACCTGAGCTCCATGCTGGACTGCCCGCCGATGTGCAGCTGCTCTCAAACAGAGATCTATTGCAATAACTCCGACAATGAACGGTTTTTCCCTTTACTCGCCTTGCAAGATAGCAACGGGACCAGCGTGGATATCGCGGACTTATTCAAAAACATCACCACCATGTAAGTAGCTGCGGTTTATGCTGCGCGTTTCTGAATCATTCATTGATCAGAGCCGCCGCCTGCTGTGATTTGACGTGTGTGTGTGTGTGTGTGTGTGTGTGTGTGTGTGTGTGTGTGTGTGTGTGTGTGTGTGTGCGTGTGTGTGTGTGCGTGTGCGCGCGCGTTGGTTCTGAGACTTTTCTCACTTCCAGCAGCCTCCTGGTGCTCGTGGTGGCTGGAGCAGAAACGTGCGCGTTCTTGTGCAAAACGAGAGAAATTGCGCCCACTCCTTCTGGTGAATTTCGGTCCCCTTGTGATCCCATAAAGTTGGCTCTCGGCTGTAGCCCCGCAGGCCTGAGAATGGCCAACACACAGGGATGATGCAGGTCAACTCATCCACTTGATTCCCGACCTGCACGGTCGGTTCCGACTCGCTAAACCCGATGAAAGCAGAAATAAATGGTGCAGTGAGGAGGATGCGTCCCTCTCAAACTTTATCACATCCGGTCCGGATGATGCAAAGGGGGAGGAATGGGGGTCACTTGTGGCTCTGGTGTAGCTGCAGATTATTATTCTGAGATGGGTTAGGATTTTAGAACCCCCCCCCCCCCCCCCCCCCTCCATCCCGCACTCCCACACACCCCCAGAAGTAGCTACATTTTCATTCTGCATCCGCCTCCCCCCTTTCCCTGGCACCGATCCCTCCTCCCAACATCAAAGCTTTCTTTCTTGAAAAGTCAGGGGAAGAAGGGGTGGGGGGAGGGGGGTTATCGTGCCTTAAAATCTGAGTGATGGAGGCTGATTTGCATATAAAGTAAACACCTCCCGTTCTAATGCAGCGGAATCCCCGCACGGCTTCCCGGGACCTCTCCACCCCGTTTCCCTTCCATCAGACAGCAAGTTATTTGGTGCCACGGTTCACCGCCCGCCCGGGCCACTAGAGGGTACCCTGGTACCCTGAATGTGCTTCCGGAGCCTCGAACACACACGCAGGAGTCATTTACTTGACTGTTTTATCAGAATGCTGCCTGTTTGTTAGAACCGGTTTAACTCAGCTGCATTAAGGCAAAAACCACCAGAGGTAATCACTGTTAGTGATTAGTGTGACCGGAGGATGACCCGGTGCATACAGATTACCTCCAACCTGCTCCATCCCTTTTCATCACCCCCCCCCCCCCCCCCCCCCATGCTTTTTCCACAAAGTCACGCACTCATCGTCTTGTTTGCCTTTGAGAGAACCCGATGCAACTGACCCAGGACTAATTGTGCATTCCCAGCCAGACACCCACAGCCCCTTTTGCTGCTCAGCATGGACAGCACCATCCTCCCAGCACCACCAGCAGCTCAATGACAGCCTCTCAGAGACCACACCACCCAATGTCACACAGACTCACACATCCGATTTACATTCAGCACACAATCACCTATCGAATCTCTGCTAATTATCATCAGAACTGCAATTTCATGCTCCGTGCTAATTTATTACTGTCCAGATAGGCTTTGCAAATGGTATCCATAGTAATAGGAGGCAGGCAGAGGCTGAGCCCACGTACACCACAAGTGGTCCTCCATCCTCGCTCTTTTTAAGGAGGAAGATCCATGACAGGAAATAGTTTTCTTCCATTTGTCTGAAACAAAAAAATAGCCAAAGCTAAGTGAAACGACACCGACCAGCAGCAACAGGAAGAGAGAGAGAGAGAGAGAGAGAGAGAGAGAGAGAGAGAGAGAGAGAGACGTTGGTGTGTGTTGTGAGAGGGTGTACTGGTCACTCATAGAGAACTGCCAAGTCCAGATAATAGTTTTACAGTTTTCTCACGTTAGAGATTCATCATAAGAAGCATCGCTGCATGAAGCGGATAAGATCAGGCCTCACTGTGATACGTGTGTGTGTGTTGGTAGGGTGTGTGTGATTTTCTGAGAGCAGCCGAAGCTTTTTTCCTGGTTTGTGGAAGTGTGGCTGTGAGCTGAGCACAGAAACCCACTCAGTATTTCCACCTCTGGAGACGTTATGGCTGCAGGTTGTTTTATTTTATTTTTCTGCCTTTTTAAAGGTTTTGTGACTTTTCATTTTATTCTCAACACCACTTTTTATGCTAAACCAGTTTTAAACAAAGAGTTCAGTTCCTCTGTTTAGCCAGAATCACTAATCAAACATGTCACACAAGGTTTCATCGTGCCTTCCTCATGCTGCATATATTCCTAATACTGTTTCTTAGCTTGAGCTGGCATGAAGGCAGTCCGCTGTGGTCCCAACCATTTAAATCTGAACTGGTTTCATCTGGTTCCTGTTTGTGACCTGACTCGAAGAAGACTCAAAGGTGGTACAGCATCGATCAGGTCCCTGTTGTGTGAGTGCGTCACTAATTATGAGTTCTTCTCCACAACATCACACATAAAGATCTTTAGATAGCTTGTATGTGTTTTTGAACATATCAGGGCCTCTCGACCAGGTTATGTTTGGAAATGAGAACACAACACCTGCTAAAGTAACCGATAAATTATGGGATACCAAAAGAAATTAGTTTGAGAGAAAAGAAATGGAGTTAAACTTTACTCATTCATCTTCAACTAAATGTGTCAACAATTATCATTTAGAGTCGTGTTCAAATATACAACGATTAAAAACAGGTACATCTTAACAGAATACACAAAGGTACATGTAAATATTGATGTTTTCATGCAATTATGGTGATTGTTTAACTAAACATTAGGTTAACATGCAAGTGTATGTAGGAAGAGGAAAGTAGCTTTTCAAAATAAAAGTGGGATGAAGACTACATCAGCACATTTATGGGTAAGATTATGTCAGTCCATTCAACCACCACCACCACCATCATCATCATCATCATCACCATTATCCCTATTTGGTTCTCCTGGTTAAAAGGACTCAGAGCATAGATTGGGAATCTCTTCACCCTGCTTTTATTTTGGTTAAACTAATTGCGTTAGTTAGCTACATGTTTGGTTTTAGCTCTAACATTTATGGCCCAAGGATCAGGTCTCTGCTTTTTGCAGATGGTGTAGTCCTGTTAGCTTCATCAGACAGTGATCTCCAGCTTTTGCTGGAGCGGTTCACAACTGAGTGTGAAGCAGCTGGGATGAGAATCAACTGCTCTAAATATGAGACCATGGTCTTGAGTCCGGGAAGGGTAGAATGCCTTCTCCGGGTCAGGGATGAGGTCCTGCCCCAAGCGGAGGAGTTTAAGAAAATCAGGGTCTTGTTCACAAGTGAGAGAAAGTTGGAGCTTGAGATCAATACAGTAGGGGGATTGGTGCTGCATCTGCAGCGATGCCGGCGTTGTACCGGTCTGTCGTGGTGAAGAGAGAGCCGAGCCAGAAGGGAACGCCTTGGGGTTCCACCCAGAGGAGCTGGATCAAGTAGCAGGGGAGAGGGAAGTCTGGGTTGGCCCCACCTGACCCCAGTTAAGGATGGGTGGATCCAACATTTCTATTTATATAATTAGATTATATTTTTACCATATATTTTGTGGTATGGTTTATCATTATTTGACTAAAATTTCATGTCTAAATGACCGTCTACAGGTGGTTCAGAATGCCTGTGCTCGGCTTCTGACCGAGTCCTCCAAACACACCCACATCACCCCGCTTCTCCTCCAGCTTCACTGGCTGCCAGTCAACTTCAGGGTCCATTTCAAGATCCTGGTTCTGGTCTATAGGGCCTTACATGGACAAGCACCATCTTACATTGGTGATCTTCTCAGTCCCTACACCCCCAGCAGGTCCCTGAGGTCCAGTGATCAAAGCCTACTGGTTGTGCAGCACCAGGCTAAAGACCAAAGGTGACAGATCATCTGCTGCTGTGGCCTCCAGACTCTGGACCTCTCTCTCCCTGAGTCTGAGATCAGTGGACTCAGTGGTCTCCTATAAAAAGCAGCTGAAGACTCACCTGTTCAAGCTGGCTTTTGTGTGACCTTCATGACCCTCTCTTTATTCTGCTCTCCCCACCTATTCCACCTCCCTCAGGATCCACTGATTTCCCTCTTTCCTGTTCACTCTCTCTCTTTCTTAACATTTTTTTAATCACAATTGTCTATTTTTGCTCATTTTGAATATATTTTTAAACATTTTCTAAATGCTTTTTCATATTTTTACATTTTTTGTTTTTGTGAAGCGCCTCGTGATTTTTATCTTGAGAGGTGCTATAGAAATGATATTTTCTTCTTCTTCTCCCCGTTTTTAATGTAACAGGGAGTCTAAGTCTCCTCCCTCTCCGGTCGGCTCTTGGGTCTTTGGAGGAACGATAAAAGGAAAAAAGTAAACAGAACTAAAAGAGTTGCTTTCTTATCCGCTTTGCCTTACGACCTGCATCACACATATGTTGTACATCAGTCTAAATGAAAAATGATGACGTGTGCTTTGACCACGCCTGTCATGTACTTTGAGATTTATCAGCTTGTAAACGTTTGTAATTAGCATGACTACAAATTAGACATCGGCACGTCGCATACATGGCTTCACCATACAATGTCCTCTCCCCAAGCGTAGCGGCTACTCACCACTTGGCCAGATTTATGGTGGTTCTTTGAATTTGAAGTTTGCTGAATTTACAACCATTTTCCGTGTGTTCTTCTCCGCGTCTGGTTCGATGACGTACATTTGGTGATATGCATTTGTAGTCCTGGTTGTATTTTCACACAAAACCTAAAATAACTTTTTCCCCAGTTGATAATAAGCGCTTTATTGGCATCAAAATGTGTCTTTAAAATTCACGGACATCACACGTCATGAAACATAACAAACGGGATTAGAAAATAGCGTTTTTAGCCCCAGTAGACGGGCGTGACTCTCTCTAAAACGCACAGGCACGCCACGGATGCTTAACTCAGCTGAGGAGGAGTTGCTGGTTGTCCCTCGCTCCGAATACAGATCGAGGGCTGGCCGTGCATTCTCGGTTTTGGCCCCAACTCAGTAGAAGGAGTCGCTATTAAGCACAAGTCATTCTTGGAGACTGACTTTTATTTAGGAGTCTTTCAGAAACAGGGTCCATGACATTGGCCTTACTGTTTTTGATTTCTTTTAAATAGTTCTTTTCCTCGTCTCTTGTTTTGATTGGATAATCCTAATCTCTTCCTGTTTTACTGATTGCTTTAATCTGTTGTTTTTTACTGTTTTATGATCTTGTGATATTAGTCTCTTTCTAATCATGTTTTTTAAGATGATGCTTTGCACCTGAGCTTCTGATGAAGTTGAGGAAGGTGTTAAAAGTTAATTAAATAGAACAAAAAGCTAAATGCGATAAAACACGGCTGTTATTTTACAATCTGGATTCCACATTTAGTAAGGTTGTAGTTACTGCTTTCAGTGACGCTGTCGTGATGTGTGCGTCCCCAAGGTGCTGTGAAGAAAAATGCTTTCTAAGTCAGCCGCTGCACAGCCTGCAGTGCTTACTGTAAGAAAGGTTTTCTATTACTGTAGATTGTGAAAAGGGTCTGTGGTTTAAAAAAAGAGTTAACACAGAGTATGCCCTCAGACTCCGCTAGGTTTCACACAATCACAGTTTCATGCTATAATCTGCTTCAGCCACTGGTCTGTACGGTTATTACAGAGCCTTTCTTTTTCCTCCATCTCCTGGGATCTGAATTTGATCCTTTTATTCAACAACATGCAGTCGCTGCCAATTCTTGGATTCATAGCTAGCATTTCGACGTAGTGATGCAGGAAAAACGCAGGTGTCAGTCAGGTGAATAATGGCTGCAATCCACTCAGGTCCTCGTGTTGCGCCTGCTGGCTCACTGAAACGACTTGATGCTGCTGTTGGCCTCCTGCTGTGACACGGCTCCATACCTGCTACGAAAAGGGTCTGGAGAGATAATCAATCTGCGACTGCTGGTTAAAGATAAAGTGTGAATGGTACATCTCTCATCTTTTTATGCTATAATAGTCAACCTGTAACTTTGCCATAAATCCTGCAGAGGCATAACAATAAATGGTGATTTATTCGTGAAATAATCCTGTAGCTGCAGACACGTTATTACCATGAAGATTGAAGCTGCTGAGCCAGAAGGCACAGAAATAAAAACGTATTTTTAATAACTTTATATAAACCAGGCTTAACCAGGTGCTTCTTTAATCTGGATTTATGTTGCATGCACAGGAACACAAACACCTACACCAGTTTTAAATGGCCTACTGACAAACTGTTTAGTCACAACCCAACACAAATGTGCTTTAACAAATACATTTTGATTTTAGTTATGCAAAGATAAAGTTCGATGATGCTTTTGGCTGCAGAATGTTAACATTTTTCTGGTTATATTAAAAGTATAATCAGAACAAATCTAAAAGTGTATTTTTATGTACAAATGATGCAAATCAAGGCACGGGCCCTGCAGGTGCAGCAGGGCTGACCCTCTAGCTCTGGACCTAAAACTGTGTTGTACTCCACATGCGCACATCTGCGATAAAAGTCTTAAAACAGTTCTTCATTTTTTGCTGTTTATTGTAAACACAAATAAAAGGTAAACTCAAATATAGATTTCTACAAAAAAGAAGACAAATTAAAATGCGACGCAGGTCAAACGTCTGTGTGTTGCTCTAAGGTCCAGTGGCTCCTGAAACATTTACTGGTTATTTCTCTCCTCTCCGTTTGAACAGCCAATCAGAATTGAGCAAAAATCTTCATCATCAGTCACTGGTCAAACACTCTTCATCACTGCAACACAGAAATGTCTCTTCAAGGTAAATCAATGTACCACAAATTAGGAAATTACAAATTGAATTCTAATTTTAAAAACGACTTCAAAAGGCCCAAAGCCACATTTTCAAAATAAAAAAAACAACCCAATCCAAATGCTTATCTCCATCTCTGCTTATCTCCATCTCTGCTTAATTTTACGTGATGTTTGTGTTCTTTTAAAATTTCAGCGTAAAGGAAGAAAATGTCCGCTGTTTGCCTTTGAGACGAGGAGTCACTGAAGTACCCGTGCTCCATCTTTCTTCAGAGAGATTTACACATGTGGATTATAAAATTGCCATCTGTTTATCTGCAAACAAAACTAGAATCCCAGTCTCTTAAACGGTTTACCGTTAATCTCTGCTGCCAAACTCAGCTTGAAGGTTGTCATTTAACATCTTTAAAATCTCGATCGTCCCGTCTGTAAAGGAGAGCATCTCCTCTTTTTGAAGAGCTCTCGTCTCAAACGCTCCATGAGTCGTATACTTCCCTGGACCTGCCTCTTGGAGAAAGTCTCACCTTGAAATGTTGAAGGTTATTTTTTGGACCAAGTCTAAAGCTTTTAGACCCACTTTTCCTTCAGTATTTAACTGTTAAACACTGTTTTCACCTTTTCTCCCCCAAATAAGGCCCTGTCCACATGTAGCCGGGGATCTGCCAAAACGTAGATATTTTTCTACGTTTTGGCCTGTCATCCACACGAAAACGGAGTTTTTTAAAAACTCCGGCCAAAGTGAAGATCTGCGTTTTCTCCGTTTTGGGTGTCTGCGTGTGGACGGACAAAACCGGAGTTTTAAGGTCCGCAACGTCACTTTCCACGACAAAAAAATGCTGACATCACGTGTGCGACCTGTGTTTACACTAGCCGACAGCATGGATGCCCTCAGAGCTGCGCTCGCTTTATCAATTGTCCAAGCGCTTTTTGCTCGTTTGTTTTTGCAAGCTGAATTACTGCTCCTTGCGGAAGACCACAGACGAAGGACGAGGTTAAGAACGGGGGAAGTACTGCCGCCTACAGGTCTGGCATGTCCTTAACAACGTATTTATCCGGGTACGTGTGGACAGAGTTTGTTTTTAAAACGCGGATGTGTGGATGCAAGTTTTTGGAGGGGCGGATGTTCGTTTTTAAAAAGCCCCGGCTACGTGTGGACTAGGCCTAAGAGTCTGTTAAAACTGCACCTGAAATGATAGAGCTCTGAAGAATACTGTTTATTTAAAAAAGGCTTGCAGATTCTGCCAAATATACGTGTTCCATACAAGATTGTGTCCTGGCTCTGCTTAGGTGACATGTGTGGGCTGAAAATGTCCCTCGGTTCAGACACTGAGCATTACTAGATTACATAATCCCAGTGTTTCCTCTGCCTCTGTAACTCATGTGCAGCCCACGTACTGTATCTGACTTGAGATTCCAGTGTAGAAATAGTGCAAAATGCCTCTGAATAGAGAATGTTATTGAAAAGTTACACAATTTAGCTGGATTGTTGTCACATTTACAGAGTTCAGCTAAGGTTGTGAGCAGCACTTGAACACGTACTCTAAAACATTCTGCACGTGTGGATTTTGTTTTAAGAGGTCCTCGAGCACTTCTGAGTTTTCCTTTGTTAGAAGTGTCGGAGTTAAAACCTTCTTCTGTGTTTGAGTATCTTTTTAAGCTTTCTGAAAAACGAAGACCAAGAATTCAAAACTCTTACGTTCCACAGCACTCAGACATTATCCAATCATTTACGTGACTCCGTGTTGGCACTCACTGCAATCCCTGGAGTCAGAAAGTCAAAAAAGACAACTGGACTTCTTGTGTTGTGAGAACTGCACCAACTTACCCCTCCTGTTGGTTAAAGAGATTTCACTCCTCGCTCAAAAGGCTTCTTCAGCTCCGATCATGAGTTGAGAATCGGGATGTTCAATATCATTAGTCTAATATTAGAATCGTCCGATATCGGCATTAACATTTAATATCAGATAATATCTGTATCCGTTTTCAGTTATTTAGTGACCCAACTTTTACAAATCATACACTTACATCAAACTCCTCAGCTACTTCTCCTCTCTCTCAAAATGTGAGATTAACAGATCCGAAGGAACGTTTCGGAGATACTTTTGTTTATTTGACACCACTGAGGAAGTAGAAGCTAGCAGACGACTGAAACAGAACCAGAATCTTTCCCCAAGGCTCGTTTTTGTCATCTTAAGATCTTAATACATGTTTTATCACCATAGCTGCAACATACAGAAAAAGAAAAATACGTTGCCAACTAACACACATACCTTAGTGTCACACTCAGGGAGAAGAGATTCAGCTGCTGTTGGAGACTTTAAATATGACACTTTTTCAGTTACTCGCTTTAGGCATGTATGGAAGGAGATATGGGATGTTAGTAACCTAAAATGTTCTAGTTTTATTTTTATGAGATGGGAACTCAGTCACTATCGGTTTATGTCTGCATCGGAAATTAAGAGTCGATATATCGGTTTATCAGATATTGGTAAAAACAAAGCCAATATCGACAATCGCTAGTTGAGAAGCTACTTAAACATAAAAAAACAGCATTAAACCAAGTGGGCATCAACGTTAGTGTGCAACGTGAGCTCCTCTCTTGGTGTGGGCTGCATGAGCTGAATTTGTCGTTTGTGCTGTAATGTGAGCTGAAATTGCTAGAATAAGTAGAATTGCCCAGACTTGAGTGTACTATTGTTAGCTCAACTTGTGAACATCAGTGTGTACTTAACCTGTTGTGTAGGCGAGGGCGAACTTGGTGCATGTGTTACGATGAGCTCGATTTGCAGTGAGTTCAACTTATGGTGTGTTCTGTTCTGAGGTCAGTTTGCTGTCCAGTTCAGCTCAAGTTGCTCTGTGTGCTAACATGTTTTGGAGTTGAGCATGATAACGTGAGTGCATCCTGCAGTGTGTAGACTAGTGCGAGCTTAAGTAGCTGTTTAAGGTAATCTAAGCTCAACTCGTTTTGCACTAGTGTGGGCACAGACTGGTTCATGCACCAGCATTTGTTCATCGTGCTGTTTGTGTTAGAGTGAGTTCACTGTGTGTCTTGTGTGATCCTCTGAGTATCTGAGTTCAGCTCTATGTGTGTGTGTGTGTGTGTGTGTGTGTGTGTGTGTGTGTCCTACCAAAACATCTCAGACTATACTGCCTGTCCTGTGTAATCTCACATCCTCTATGCTGTACTTCAAAACCGATTGAGATTAGAGTTGTGTTTGCTTTTTAATGTCAAACACCCCAAAATCTCTACAATGATTTTAGGGTCATTTTAGCGTTATTCGTAGCATCAAGTTAACAGTTAGTGCATTCTGTTTCGCAGCACAGACAATGTTCCAACATGAGCCAGTAGTGAAACGGTGATGCAGTGCAACAATGTCCAGGAAGAGATTCACTTTCTTAGCCATGATTTATTATAGGGTTGATCAACATGGTGGAAAACTGCTCTTATGCAGGCTTTTGCTCTGACTAACAGTAAACTTGAGTTTAAAAATATAAACATGTCCGTCTTTGTCTGTGCTGATGTCACTCTAATCTCTGTCTGCTGCAAAATCCAGAAATATCATTAATCATTATCATCATTATACTCCACACAACCCAGCTGTAGCAGGGACTACCACAAAATACTTTGCGGAGTGTGTATAAGTACTATAAGTTTCATTGTAAAAAACATGAGCTGTACTTGCTCTAAGTGAAAATGCAATATGGTGATGAAATATTCTATAATGTTGTTTATTTATTAAAAACTTTCTTTTTCACTCTGATGTTAGATGAGAGGTGGATGAACACATGTACCAACATGATGCACCACACACACACACACACACGCACGCACGCACGCACACACACACACACACACACACAAGTTAATTCTGAATTGGCAGATCTATTTATTTATGACCCTGCCACCTGTTTTGTGTTCTTTATCCTGTTTTCTGTCTTTGTTCTCAGCTGCATGCTGGGAGGTTGTGAGGTATGGGTTTCTGATGCCTCGCTAACCTGAATCTACTGTATTTGTCAGCTTTATTTAGTTTCTTTATCATCCTGAAACCTCGCTTTGTGGTTTCTAAATCATTGATTTTTTTCTTTTCTTTTACTCCTCGGAGGAGAGATTCTGTTCGTGCCTGCTGAGACTCTTTTATGTGATGTGCAGGCTACGGTGCATTAGTGTCATTTCAAGCACAAATAAAGTAGACTGAAGAGTTCCTTACCCTCTCCGAGCTGCACACAGCCCTGAGCTCATAACTTGACACGTATCTGATGTCAGACAGCCGTTGTTTTGTCTTGTATTTAAGCATTAATCTCTGTTTTGTTATTTGTGTTCTGCATAGTCTGTACTCATTTAATACAATTTTTAAATGCATATTGATCTTCAGCGTGGCGTACTGGAGGTGTGGTGGGAGAGCGTGTGAAGTAGGGATGTGACTCTACCACCAAGGCCGATTCGACTCGTGTCCCGATACGCTGCCTGTGATTCGATACAAAAACGATAAAGTTAAACCCTCAGCCAATGCCATTTGATACGATTCATCCCTGCTAACGATTGGTTGTTGATTTTAAAACGTTTTTCATTTTGATAGAATTTATGATGCAATTTGAAACGATTCAACAAATTAAAAACAAGCCCACATCGGGTTTTTAAACATTATCACAATGTTTTTCCCTCTCGTCTGCGAAGGATGTGTCTGATCCTCTATTGTTTGATTTATCAATTAATTACACATGAATTGACAACACCTTTCATCAGTGGTATTTCCATATTATACATATTTATACTGCTACAATACTATGTTTAAATCCGAGGGTTGAAATGGGGTTTAGACAGTCACTCTGCTCAGAAAAATAAACCAACTGAATCAGAAAATTATTAGAGTTTATCGTATAGTGTTACGGAATCGTTATAAAACACTCTAAACATCTAAACCACCAAATAGTTATTCGTTTTTGTTCTTTTCTCACACAGTTTTAGGAAAAAATTGTTTGTGACCTGACATTTTTCAGCTAGTGTCTCTAGCCATCATCAGAGATCGCCGGTGTTAGTGGCGTCAATTCCTTTTATCCGTGGGCAGCAGAGGGCGATGTCGCCCTCTTTGCTGTGGGTCAAAACCTACTTGTATACGGCTTTTCCGGAGTATTTGTCTTATCCGATGGCACCATCTAGAGGCTGACAAGCATATCGCACGAAAACTCTGTCGATCCGTTTTATTAAGATGACAACTTCACGTTTCTTGTTTATAAACTTGCTTCTGTAGCCGACAAACAGAGCTAAAACACATTTTACATTATTCTCATGTCATCTTGTATTTTCATACATTTATATTTTAGAGACTTGTCTGTGAAAAGTTCGTCATCTCAAAAAATTTAAAACATGGTACGTGAACTGAAAAGTAATATATGTAACCATGTTTTTTTTACTGTTGAGAGACACGCATGGAAAGATACGTAGAGATGTAGCCGTCAGTTGTAACCAGTGCACATTGTATCTACCGGTGCAGTCGCATCTCTAACTTCAAGACTGACACACCCAGGGGCGGCGTTAGGCCCGGCTACTTGGACTGAAGCCCCGGATATTTCATAGAAAGCCCCGGATCTAAATCGCGGAAGTAACATGCAGTACCAAAGTCTAACAGAGAGGGAGCAGCTGGCAGTAGTTTGTATACAGCCTGCCTGAGCCTCCACCACTGAAGAAGAAGAAGCCCTTCAGCAGCCGGCTTCTTCTGCAGTCTACCTGAAACGCATGAGTGAAGATGGACATAAGGACGTTTTTTTAGACCAAAAGTACAACGACAGAACCCCAGCTTTGATGAGACTGGTGTTGACTCAGGTTTGTGAGTCTTATTTGAAAATATTTGTTGTGCTGCTGGTTTGCCTAAAGTTAGCTTATCAGGTAAAGTTGTTGGAGAAAGAAAGGGAATATTTACTATCATCTCACACTAAACACTAACAGGAACAATACTCTGCCCTGAATATGCTTAATATGTAGCTTCAGGTTAAAAATTATGTGGTACAAGACATATATGATGTTGACTAGTGCGTGTCACGTGTGTGCGCGCGCGTGTGTGTTTGCGTGTGTTAAGCCCCGGATGTTCTTCAGTCCTTAATACGCCCCTGGACACACCTGTTTCATTTCGGTGAATCTCTCCATCCCAACTGTGCTAACATTGAGCTAATGGCGAATTAGAAGCAAATTGCCATTTCTAGTAAAGTTCTACATTTTTAAAAACCAACAACATGATTTTACAGTGAAATGCATTTGTCGACACACAGGCTGAATAGACTGTATACTCCCTAAGAGTCCATCCTGTTAAGGAAAGAAAATCACAAATTTCTTTTGTGAAAATCAACTGAATGACACACAGATTTGCATTAATATGTTATATACTGTATAGTGATTATCAAATAAGTAAAAAAAAATGATACCAGTTTTGGGATTATCGTTTTACGGAGAAAATCTGGGGCAGCTGTTTGTGTCCTATAGTCTTAAAATAAAGGATGGTATGAAACTCACTCCAGTAGCTCAGAGTACACATCTCACATATAAAACCATTTGTTTTAGACTAATACTCAAATTTTTATAAAATGAAAACAAAAAAACTTAAACTTTTTTAACTCATTCCCTGCCAGCCTGATCGGTAAAGCCCTTCGCTGCAAGCGTTTCTCACCGTTTTTACTGTTTTTTTAAGAGTGACAGAATGTTGCGTGCTAGGATGATGTCGACGCCAAAACAACCAAAACAAAGCGGAGACTCGCCTCTTACATCAGGAAGAACCTGCACATTTCGAGCTTTATCCATTCTTTCATAATCCGTTGTTGAATTGTGATCGGCAGAAGCTTTTTCGGTTCGCGCCTCACTTTTTTTACAGCAGCGGCCCAAAACGATCTCCTAACACATGGATCTTCTGCTCCCTGATCACGTGACATGTGACGTATACGGATGAAGATCGGCTTTAGAGCTGAGATGTTTGTTCTCACGGTGCGGGGGCTCGTTCCGACGCCCACACAGTAAAAAAATGCAGTGAATGCAGTGAACGGTTGGGTTTAAACTTTAGCTGTCAATGGCAGTGAATGAGTTAAGATTTAGTCGATTAAAACTCAAAAAGACTAAAATGCATTTTCGTCAGAAAGACTAAGACTAAAACTAAGATGGCTGCCAAAAACAACACTGATCCAAAGGTCCAACAGACATTCCTGTCAAAAAAGCACGTACAATACTTGGTGTGAGGGTGTTCAGGAAGCTAAATACTCAACATAGTAGATTTACTCAAAAATCACAATGTCCAAAATTACTTTACGGGCTGTTGGTGTGTTAAATCCGATGGATTACTTCTGCCGATTCAGAGCAACAACATTTTGTATGGCTGTCACAGCAGTTTCGTGAGAGACATACTCAAACCCATTAATACATTATTGCGGTGTCTTGAAATGTCATGTCATGAAATGTCTCAGTAAAAAAAAAAAAAAAAGAAACCTTGTCGCATCTTTAGTCCCACGCTGCTTCAGCATCATCATTACTAATGTTGTTTAACTACCAAAGACTGAGTAGCAAACACAGTGCCAGTTGGTCCTCATCACAGAGACCCCCTGCTGGTTGTACATTGCGAGGCTTACCTCGGGCAATGCACCAAGGGTTCCTCTGTTAGAGGGTATCATCAAGTTTGCATGAGCCTGTCTTTGCGGAAAGTAGGTCACGGCTGCCATCTGAGAATTAGGAGGAGAGAGCAGCGCCTTCGTTCAGATCCTCTGCATGCAGGGATGCAGCTAAAAGACCCAGCCAAGTGACTGACCCAGCTTCTCCAACGCCCCCACCGCTTCGGCAGGCGGCCCTCACACCATAGAAGAGGCATACTAATGAAACACCTTCTCCAACTTAACAGTCAAAAGATGCATTAATGATCAGGGGGTGAAAACTACTGAAGCCTCTGCTGCTTCAGCCAGAAGTTTAAAAAGGAAGCCCTGTAAAGTTTTGCAGGATTTCTAGAAGCTCTTTGTTAACAACCCTTCTGCTTTAATGCACCACTTGGTGTTGGATTTGTGTTTAACAGTTTACCATTTCACATTTATGACATTAAAACAAGCTGGGAAAATTCATGAATTAACAATTTTAAGTGCCATTTGATGCAAGCAGAAGCTAAATCAAACTGAAATACTCGGTGCATTCCTTATCAATTTACATCTATTTACATGATCTGGTTTCTGCTGAATTTAAAAATAAAGTCTGTTTAATGTCAAATTGTGAACACAAGACTTGCCAATTTCATGTCAAATCAGGTAAAATAAGCTTTACTGAAGCTTTATTACAATTATGCATGTTTAAACATGGAATCTGCAGGCTTAGCACACACTGAAAGCAGCATTATAGCTAATTCCTTCGTCTCCATGATGCTGATGGATGATTCATAAAGCCAGTAGGATGGTGGAGGCATGGAAACGCTCTGTTTTGGTGAGAATGCCTCTCTCTCTCTGCACACACGCACACACACACACACACACACACACACACACACACACACACACATACACACACACACACGCACACACACACGCACAGATAACCTCCTGCCATTTGAGGATACACTTCGGACCCTCACAGCATCCATCACCACGTGTCCTTTCCCACCAAACTTGGAGCGAAAATTCTCCCCACCCTTTACTAGGACTCCTGCTTATTATTCATGTGGGATGTTTAGTGTTTCAAAAACCATCAATCATCATGTATTATCAAGTAGGCTGAGTCACCCACTGTCCTCCATGTCAACGAGGACGGTTGGAATAATGCAGCTGTCTGGGTTCTCGCTGAGCCTCATCCATGTTGCTCCTCACTGCGATCATGTCGACGGAGGCTCCAGGCAGAGGTCATGCTAACGGAATATTCTCCCATCATTAACAATTACTCATTTGGTTGATTTTTTTTCTTTAATCATGGAAAAATCTGAAAACCATCCATCATTTTGACAGATCAAAACACCTGGAATAATATTGAAACGCCCTGCTCAGACCACCCGTTGCAGCCTCTTGTCCATCGTGGCATTTAGCTGACATCACAAATGCACTTATGGAAGAGGGGTGTAAGCATACTTCTGAAAGCTGTAGAAGCCAGACCAGTTAAAGCAGCAAAGGATTAACCCCTTATTAAAGCTCATGAATGCTAATATGAGGTGTCATGAGACCATGACGCAGTTTGTATCTAGCTCCAGTTTCTTGTGTTTTTCCAACAGAAGCACCAGTTCCATCACATCCTCTGGTGCAAAGTAAAGACCCACTTTGGTGTTTCACTAGAGGTGTATGAGTGAGGTCCTGTGGTATTTATATTCCAGCTTTCTTTCCACATGTGACCTCTTGAGGGTCTTTTCCAGTTCTGTTGATTTGCATTCTGAACTCACACTCACTTGATCATTAACTTACACCATCGACATATTATATACATATATGGACAATGGGTTTCCATAGGCTACAATAACACGCTGCCGCTGGGGAGAACCGAGTGGAAAGGTTTCCATCCCAGAGCTCCACAAGCCGTCAGTCCGCGCAGCAGACAGGAGCCACGATCAGAGATGCGCCGAGCTGCGGGAAGGGGATAAGGGTGGAAAACATCGGTCTCCCGAGAGCTCCACAAGCCTATAGTCGGAACCCAGCTCCACCAACATGTTATATTTCAACCCATTTTCTAAAGTGCAGCATTATTTTAAATGCACTGGGTTTTACCCTATTACATTTAAATTTCATGGTTAAACAGTACATGTTAAAATCTAAGCTCAGCTCGGCAGTGACCTAAAACACATAAATATAATTTTACTTACCGAATAAAATGAAGTGGAGACTCCTTGGACGCTCTATTAGTGCAATTAATGCCACAGCAAGTCATTTTGTCCAACAATTGCACAAAAATATCCAAAAAAGAATACACACACGCTACAACTAATGGTCTAAGTTGAGAGACTGAAAATGGAGGAACAGTTTTCAGGCCAGACCGAGGCTCTACTGAGGCCTTTCCCCGGAGCTAGCTCTGTGGTCACGTGGGTCTGATGCTCACTAATTATACAGAATTTTAGGCTTTTAATACACTTAAACAGAAGAGTGAGAAAAAAAATTCACCCCCCTCAGAGTTGTCATGAGTGTAAACTAGATCATTTAACCCAAAAACATGTTTTGGTACCAGGCTGTAAACATGTTTATTTCTGCTGTGAAATTGGTATTTTTAACATGGGAGTCAATGAGGATTTGCTCGCTTCTGACACCAGCCCCCAGAGGATGAGGGTGGAACTGCAATTTATTTCATTTCCGCATTGGCCTCAATTTCTGTCCTGCATTGTGGGGGCTTGACTTACACGCAGGTCTTTTTCTCATTTTGTGCGCAAATATTGCAGAGTGATGAAATTATTGAAAATCAAATTCCTTTAAAAGTTGTGGGCATCGTTGCTCACCTGTTTTCTGTCCTCTGAGCTTCTCGCCAGCTGGATTGCTGACAGCTCTTTGAAGAGCTACGGACAGCAAGTCTGTGATCACTGCTGCACCATTGGTGCGAGGGGAGCACATTCATCAGGTTTTCTTTGTGAAGCACGAGCCTGGAGATGAGTCTTGCTGATCCCTGGGAGAAACATTCCCTGACTTCAAAACACTGGCTGAAGGTCTGCCTATGTCTCCCGTGTAGCAACCGAGACGGGGTTCGGCCTTAAAGACAAAACTGATAGCAGGCATGAGAAATCGTCTGAAACCTAAAGACTAATGTGTCTGCCGCAGACTCTCTTGATGTGTTTAATTATGCACAAGCTGGTGTATATAGGTCCATGCAGATAGGAGCAGCCTTTGCATTTAGATTAGACTAAATCAGGTCAGCGGAGCTAGTTTTATTTCTGTAAAGGACGTTGTTCATGTATCTAGTGATCAGGTCAGCAGCAGCTCTGAGTTAAACCACTGCCCGGTCCACACTGTCAGAGTGGAGTTGAAGTACCCGCAGTCTTATCCGTGAGTGTTGGCAAAACAGAGCGGGAGATTGACAGGTGGATTGAGTCGATGCCTGCAGTGATGCACACTCTCGACTCATCTGTGGTGGTGAACAGAGCTGAGCTGAAAGGTGAGTCTGTTGTTTTATGGGTTGGTCTGAATTTAAAGGGGATGAACCTTTAAACAATTTATAATAATATACAATATGGTCGAGACAAAATATGAAGCTCTTTCTACTAAATCCCTTCCACATGACGTGGTCTCGGCAGTTTTAGGTGAGGTTCACACTGCAGACAAAAGGGCATCACATCTGATTTTTTTCCCCACATGTGACCCATATCTGATGTTTTTGTGACAGTCTGAACAGCATATATCCGATTTTTCCAAATCCGATCCACGTTACTTTCATACGTAGTACTGATTCTGATACAGATCTGATGTTGATGAACTGCAGTCTGAATGGTCATGTTGCATTAAATCGGCCTTCTACGTCACCGGGTCAGCAGAGGTGATGTTCCTGAGGAGGAGCGTCATTCAGTACGTTTACATGCAGCCAATATCTGGGTTATGATCGGGTTAAGGTCGGTATTCGGGTTTCTGAGTTGATCAGAATAACCCGTTTACAAGCACAAATAGAAAGAGTTACCTCTAACTTGCATAACCCGATTTAAATGCGGACGTTGGGGTAGCGTCAGGATGTATGGACTACGTCCAGACGCAATATGCGTCATTTCCGGTTCTTCTCGTTCGGTATCCGTGAAAACAACAACATGTTTCCCAGTTCGGAAGAGATAGCGACCGCGTTTTTTTGCACTTTAGTTTCCTCGTCACCCCAAAAGTGTGGTGCTGTGCCGCGACTCGCCATGTTGCTCCCAATTTGTTGTTTACTTCCGGTGTTCTGGCGCATACAAGAAGTCTCGCTACTCAAAAGACCAGGATTCCTTGCGAACAGAGCATGCGCAGAACACACGCTTTGATGGGGATATCCCGATATGCGTTTACACGACCCAACATTCGGGTTAGAAAAGGGTTACCCCAGGTGTAGTAACCGGGTCTTTAAAAACCCGGTTATGAGCATATCCGGGTTTTTGGCGGCGTTTACAAGGACCTGCGCAACCGGGTTATTGTGAATATTCGGGTTTTAAAAGGGTTACTGGCTGCATGTAAACACACTGAGTAGAGGGATTCAGGGGTCTGCCTGGACACCCTGAAGTTTTGGAGTTAAAAATACAGGCGTGCATGAGAGGGGGAGGTGCTGCTGGAGCAGTGTCTCTCAGCCCTGTGTGTGTGTGTGTGTGTGTGTGTGTGTGCGCGCGCGTGTGTGTGTGTGTGTGTGTGTGTGTGTGTGTGTGTGTGTGTTTGTTTGTTTAGATCCCCATTAGTTGCTGACATACATCCGCTATTCTTCCTGGGGTCTCATCTTATACAATCATTACATTTTATATACATACGCATACTCTGTGCACATCACTCATACATGTCCATACACACACACACACACACACACACACACACACACACACACACACACACACACACACACACACACACACACACACACACACACACACACACGTCCATAAATGAACTTAAAGGAAGACAAGGCCGTTTTGGCTTGCTTTTAGCACACCCTAGTATCTGTTTGTAGAACAAAAACCAAAACCAGTCTCCTTGCTGTGCGTTCCTCTTTTTAACACCTTAATCTAACAGCTGAAACGTCTCCCAGTCTTCCTTGACTGCCTACAGGAGTGATTAATCGCTGTGTTCGCGATCTAAAACATGCAGGAAATGTGCTGGAGCCAGACTGCAGCGCCAGGTATGTCAGCTCCAACAGACTGGACCAGCACTCTGAAGCTGCATGTGGAATATTCTGGCCACAGGGGATGATTGGGGCTGGGTGGCCTGTAATTAACCCTATGGAGGGTTAGAGCACATACTGGCTCAAGACAACGATTTAAAAATATGAAAAAAGTTGCAAAGTATCCCTTTAACACTGGAACATTGAATAATTATTTGGGAAGACGGCAGGAATAAGACATGAAATTGTTTATAGCTTTTAAAACTATTTTCCGGCCCAAACTGGGAGATTTGACAGGTGTGATCCTGAAGTTGAGCACCAAGACATGCAGTGGGAATGCAGCCTTATTCTACCTTTCAGAATGAGCTATATCAGGAGGTTGCTGGCCACACCCACCCAGCCCCTGATTGGCTGCAATGAGCTGAGGAGTTTCGACATCTGGGTGGAGCTCTAAGTTAAATTTCCTTGATTTTTTTTAAACTGATTGGCCATAGGTAAACCAGTTTGGATTGCTACACTCTGACCTGGTTGTGAATATAAAATGCTGACATCTCAGTGTAAAACTGCATTTCCGTGAGACTTTTGTGAATGTGTGTTTGAAACAACCATTTCATTTTGTTTTTAAGCGTTTTACACTCATTCTTGTGATGTTGACATAAAAACTAATGGGCCAGCAGGTGGCTGTACGCTGTACTGTTTCTGTTTATGGCCTTGTGAATGTATGTTATTGCTCTGTGTACTAATTGTTTTCTTATTCAACAATTTCAGAAAAAGGTTATACAAGTGAATGTTATGTCTTTGAGTTAGAAGCAAAGAGCTAAACCTGAGTAAACCATGACCTACACTCATTTGAGGAAGCTAAAGGAGGCCATGAAATCACAGGCTTATGATGACCTGGCTTTGTTGCTGCTGGACTTAAAGGTTGAATATGGAACAGTTTAATTCAGAAGTCTCTCTTAAATCAAACAAAACAAACAAACATTTATTTTGATGGGCACGACCCAGGGTTAATGATCACATATACAAGCCAACAGAGGGCACTATTGTGGGTTGCCAAACAGTCCGCTCGGCACAGGGAGGATGGCCCTGAGGAAAATGCCGCACTCTGTAAGTCAAGCAGCTGCGTCTGAGCCCCAGAATACGTCATTATCCTTCTCAGATGAGGAGCAACCATAAAAGATCTAAACCCAAAGTGAGTTTGGGTGAAGCTACAACAGACTCAAATAAAATTGTTCAGATATCAGCAGCAAACCTGCTATCCCGACGGCTGGAAACCTTGTTCAATTGTGGCAACTACAACCTCCACACACTAGATGTTGCTTTGGTGTTCGTGTTCCATATTCCACCTCTAATAGTAGTAATAATAGTCTTTGTCCAACAGTTGGATCTTTTTATTCATGGCTTATAAGACTTGGCTCAGCAGGCTTGTTTATGACAGTTGTAATTCCACTTCCAATCAGTAGAACAGAGAATATGTTTAGTGTTACTTTAATGAGGCTGACATAGCTGAAGGTGATAGGGTAGCTCACTTACTCTCTAAATCACTGACACTGTTTAGTTGTTGTGGAAAAAAAACTCTCTGCATATCAGCCACAGGTTGGTGCTGTATAGCTGATAGACAGCCAGAGTGGACGCTGGTGGGCCGGAGGCCTTGGGTGCATTCAGAGGTTTAATTACGTGCAAAAAGGAAAGAAACGTAAGTTTCAACATCAGATGTGTCTTCGTAACTCTGACGAAGACCTACGTGGCACACACCTCTTCTCCTCTGCTCACTGCAGTGGCTGCATGGTGGCACAGTCGGTACCACTGTCACCTCCCAACAAGGTGGTTGCAGATTCTAAATCTGAGTGTACGGAGTTAGCATAGACAGACAGGCAGACAGACTGTGAACGTCGCTGTAGTGTGAAAAATATGGATCTGTTAGATCACATCCACATAATTAGAAGACTAGATGGTCTATGTTCTAGGTAACTTGTACATTATTTAATCCATAACCATTTTAAATGTGCAGCCCCTGAATAATTATTGAACAGAAAGTCTTTCTTCTGTGGTGCTGTACTGTTTGCACCCACCTGTCTGTGTGACCTCTGATGGCGTCACGTCAATGTCACTGGGAGACAAAAGCTGCTCCCAGCATCACGCTGCAGAGTTATAATTGATTTGATTAACGTTTTGGATCCCACTGAATAGAAGATAAAACCTCCTTACACGGGCAGAAAAATGTTTTTGTGCTTTCAGTTACCCAAAAAAATCAGAGCAGAACATTACTCAGAGGACTGCAGAGAGCTTCTTTTTCTTCCGTCTCTCAGGTCTCCATCTGTACAAACAAGTGATGGTTGGTGGTAAACAGTCCTGATAAACTAATGGCTCAACAATCTGTTGACTGCCTACGTCATCAGCGGTGAGAGCAGCGCACAGAGCTGCACAAACGCACCTTCTTATTTCCCTAAAAGCAAAGGTTCACTCAGATCCACACACTAGTCCAGAGAACCACAACAACCTCTTTACTGATTAATAAACACGATTTAATTTCTGCGTGTCCACATCATGGGTCATTTCTGAGCTGAGGACACTGGCAGCACCATCGGTGGGAGCACCGGCAGGTCTTTTTTCCTCCAGACCTGCCAGGGTTTTGTGCGGAGGCGGATGAGAACATATTAAAAGGTCCACTGGGACTCAGTTTCTCTTCCTACTTGCTCTCCGTTGCCGCGGTGACCTTGCTGGCCTAATCAGAGTATCACAGTCACTCTCCATCTTCTCTCTTGGACTCAGACTCATTGTTTTACTAAGTACCTGCCATCACCCTCTCCAGTGCTGAACCACATCCTCTCTTTAGCCTCGGACACATCACCGTTTCACAGACTCTACCACCTTCCTTTGAACTTTTTATTCTGTTTCTCCACTCTTGTCCTGTCTTGTACGAGAGCCCTGAAACATTTAGGCTTTTACCTTCAGACAAGAACGTTTTGTTTTCACTTTTCCAGCTAAGCTAAGCTTTCCTGCAGCTGGTGGCTTCATTTAAAACCAGAATTATAGAAATGATGCCTGAGTGCTGCCAAGGAGCAACTATGTTCAGAAACAACCGTCTCATTTGGGCGAGTTGTCTCTGTCCTGAGATTCTTGTTTCTGTTGGGAAGGTTTGTGTTATTTAACGGCTCATTCTGATTTTTCTTTGTTTTATCTGTTGAATTTCTGTAAAAATGATAGAAAGAAAGGCATCATAGGAGTTGTTGGACACAAATGTGGAATGACCTTCCAAGCACTACCAGAACAGGGGCTTCCTTTTCAATGTTCAAGAAACTCCTGAAGACCCTGCTCTTCAGAGAGCATCTTCTATAGCAGTGGTTCTCAACCTTTTTCCCAAGGGACCCAGTTTTAATTTTTGACGACCCCCTCCCATTCTCTCTTCCAGTACAAACATTATTAAGAAATGATAAAATTGTTCAAGCACATTTTAATATGCTTTGATTCAATAGATAACAGTAATAGTAGGCTCCAGTACAGAACAAAGTCATTAACAAAACCAAACAGAGCATAATGTGCTTGACAGTTTGTATTACTTTTCTGAACACATTGTTTCTTGTAAACACTGATAAATCTATCATTCCTTTCAATAAACGTTTGACACAAAAAATACACTGAGAAAAATGTACTTAAATGTGTACATTACTGTTTATACTAGATTATTTACTGTAAAGGCTGTGATTAATCCACCAGTCCTACTTTTAATGAACTTTTGACACTTGAAAATAAAACAGTGAGCTGAGCAAAATGTTCTTAAAAGTGTGTTACTTTTTCTGCACTAATTATTTCCTGTCTTAATATCAGTAAACTTTTCACTCATAAAAAATGTGAGCAAAATGTAGGCTATAAACAAGTAATAAATGAAGTTTTAACACCTTAAAGTGGAGAGGTCCTGGCGACCCACTGAGAGGCTTTGGCGCCCCCTTGTGGGGGTCGGGACCCCCAGGTTAGGAACCACTGTTCTAAACTACCACCTTGCCTGCACCCGTCCCCTCTCTCTACCGTCCACTCCTTGTTCCCTCCTCTCCATGATTGATGTCAAGTTGTTGTTGTTGTTATTGTTGTTGTTAGCTTCAAGGGCAATATGCCGATTATCACTCGTAAGTCGCTTTGGACAAAAGCGTCTGTTAAATACATAAACATAAACATGAACTAGCTCACCATTTGCAATGCTAATACCACAAACTTTCGGGACATTGGAATAGTTAGGATTGGACTGGTTTGATGATCCTGTAAAGTGGAAACCCACAACAGACTGTACTGTAGAACCTTCATGATATTAGCCTTTTTTTCTGGAGAAAACGTATTTTGTTCTACGCACAGCCGAGTGATGCACGACGAACCAAGGAACGGACACACTTTAGACCAACTTTGACCTCAAGCAGCCGTAATCAGGACACAGGAGATTTCAGCAAATTGCATCAGCACATATTTCAAGCATTTCATGAAACTCAGAGGCTGCTGTATAATTTATTAATAACACAAGGCCTCCACATTATACAAGTCAATGTCAGTGGAGTCAACAGGGCTAAAAAAAACAAAAACCAGCGGTGAACACATTAGTAGGAGGGGTGACACAGTTGGGATTCAAACCAACTTCACGCTTCGGCTCAAGCCTCCTTATAGAAAAGTGGGAGATCTTTTGTCACAGAGAAAATGGTGACACGTCAGTCAGGAAAAGCGACTTCAGTTGGCAGCAGTCGCCGTTTGACACGGTGAACCGTGGAGGATTTGGATTTCTAGAGGAAGCAGTCACATGTCAAGCATGACTAATGTGTTTGTTGGTGCTAGGAAACAATGTGTTCCTCAGGTTTTATCAGAGGGGAGTCGGCACAGAACAGAGCTGAGATCTGAGGAGAATCTTCTCATTCCTCTAAATGAGTCCAATTTAGAGAATGAGCCAAAAAACTAACGGTAAAGCAAGACAACCCAAAGACAAAACACAAACTCCATTTTTGTTACATGTAAAGTCCCTTTAGTCATCACACACTGGTGAAATTACCCCTCCCCATTGGGAGCAGTGAGCTGCAGCAGCGGCTGCGCTCGGGAACTATGTGGTGACTTTGTATTTCATTTAGTTCGCTATGCCTGTTGTGTCTAGCAGCTAGTAGAGGCAATTGCCTCCCATATTTGTTTTTATTTAAAGTGGTTACTCTGAGCCATTTTATCGGCCTAACTTTTTGTTTGCTGTCAAAAATAAAATCGTATTTTTGCATGTGAACCAAAATGTAAAATTACACAGAAAGCGTGCAGATGTTGATTTTAAACGAGATTTTCTAAATCAACTTTTTTGTTGTTGCAATTTTAAAGGGAGCACATTTAAATCTGCTTGCATTCAGCACGGGTGTGAAAGTGCTTTTCTGTTACAGTTGTTTCACCTTGCTTTATGGGATTGTTTGGACTTCATGAACGTAAAACTCTAAAAAAGAACCAGCAGCAGGCCCAAAAATAATAAATACACATTTTAAAACAAGTTAAAATGTTCCAGTTAAAATAAAAATGAAAAGTAAGAAAGCTCATCCTCTTAAGGTATCCTACCATGAAACACATTTAGATTGTGTGACTTATTAAAAGTTACCTCCTCAGGGACCTTTGAGGTCGGTTTAGTTTAAAGCCTTTTGTCCCTGAATTGCCATTTTTGTTTTCTGAAGTTTACTTTGATAATGTAACCATATTTTGAATTTAGCTCACTTCCTCCCTGTTCTGACGAATCTGCACCGGGGGGTCTCCTGAGGACCTTTTCCCCTTTTAAGTTTGTCCTTTCACTAATTCTGCCTCTGTGTGTCTATATGTGTTCAATATTGACAGCCAGCTGCCAGGGCTCCATATCTACAGGTAGGCTGATGAAATGTGTCCTCAGGCTACCTGTCTGGCTGCTCGGATCAGGTTAGAGCTCACAAACCCTCATTTTGATAGAATACGAGTGTGTGTGTGTGTGTGTGTGTGTGTGTGTGTGTGTGTGTGTGCGTGCGAGTGTGTGTGTGTGTGTGTGTGTGTGTGTGTGTGTGTGTGTGTGTGTGTGTGTGTGTGTGAGAGAGAGAGAGAGAGAGAGAGAGAGAGAGAGAAAACAGCGACGGCGCTGTATTTGTTTCTCTGAGAGAGAAGCAGTTACTTAAGTAGAAGAAAAATACCAAACAAATCAAATATGCAACAACCTTGAGCTCAGTCTCCCTCCAGTTCCATCTCTGCTGCTGGAGGTAATTGGTTGACACTGTGGAGCTGTGTGAGATCGGTTGTGTGTGAGGACTGAATGTTATTGCGTTTCACATTCCACTCACAAAACAGGTAGACAAATTTAGCCGGAAATTAACAAGAACTGTCTGCAGACGTCCTTTTCTGTTTGGCTTTAACTAAACCCGAGAAGCTGATGTTTACTGATTTGCAGAGAGATACAATTATTCAGGTGCACATTTTCACCACAAGAATGCAACTTCTCTACATCAATTTGAACTAATATTAAGACCATTTATCAACAAATCTACTGGATAGTAACTTATTTAACAAGACCATTTCATACCCATCTAAAAATCTGAAGCAATGATGCACATTGCACTTTTGAGCACCAACACCTGCACAGTCTCAATACACGGCCAACCTGACTCATACTTAGCTAACATGAACCAGAAAAAATGTTCACTAGGGAATAGATGTTTGACTCTCTGCAGTGAGCAGCAAAAATCACTTTCTGTGTCATAAATACGTAAACATGAATGAGTTTTTCTCTGGAATATCAGCTAGCCTAGAATTCTAGACCAACTGTAGTAAGAAGATGTTGCTCTGCAGGTCGGCGTAGCCATGCACCATTGTCGCATCAGCAGGTCTACCATTGCCCAAAACAGATTTAGTTCAGGCTAGTCACAGCGCACTATGCTTGAAGAGAAGTGTTGGGCAAGCTTAGCACCAGAGCTACGTCAGAGAAAACCTAAAATATGGTGTTGGCTCAAGAACGACGCTCATTTGAAACGGCTTTGGCATTAACTTTGGACAATTTAGACTTGTGTCAGGGGCAGAGAGAGGTACATTAGTCCGTTATTTAGAAATAGGATGTATTTGCATCTTCTTTGATGAGTGCTGCAGACTGCCCAATTGACTGAATTCAATAGTGATGAGAGCATCACGTTGTCTGTTGCTCTGATTGGTCCAAGCGCTAACATCGTGTGCAAAGACAGTTTCAAAAGCAACTGTAGATTTCCCTCAGTGACTGAAATCTGTCTATGGGTCATGGCCAGACTATTCAACATTCAAACTGTCTCTGCACGCAATTGGACAGCGCTAGGACCAATCAGAGCAGTGAACAACATGACGTATTAATTGTTACTGAACAGACCCGTGTCAATTTTTCACTCTGTTATTTTGCAGCCATTTACCAAAATTAGATCAATTCAAATGTTCCTCATTAATGTACACACAGCACCCCATATTGACAGAAAAACACATAATTTATTAATAAAGAAATACTGAAATATCACATGATCTTAAGTATTTAGACCCTTTGCTAGGTATTTAGCAAAGAAGAACCTACCGCTTAGAACTAAGGCCAAAAAGTTCTATCTTGGTCTCATCAGACCACAGAGTCTTATTTCTCACCATCTTGAGGTCCTTCAGGAGTCTTTTAGGAAACTCCATGCAGGCTTTCATGTGTCTTGCTCTGAGGAGAGGCTTCCGACGGGCCACTCTGCCATAAAGTCCTGACTGGTGGAGGGCTGCAGTGATGGTTGACTTTCTACAACTTTCTTCCATCTCCTGACTGCATCTGTGGAGCTCAAACACAGTAAACATTGGGTTCTTCCTCTCTCAACAAGGCTCTTCTGCCCCAGTAGCTCAGTTTGGCCGGACAGCCTGCTGTAGGAAGGTTGGTCATCCCAAACGTCTTCCATGTAATATGACACGGTGTCTGACACTTTAAACCTGTCAGCCCCACTGTTTACTGAATACATATTTTATGGTGATGCTTTATTGAAACCACAGGGGTGCATCCATATTTCACATGGAGATGTGATTTAATGTTTTGCTGGAAAAGTTTTAAACTCAATATCCCAACAAAATATCATTATTTTAAACTATAAAACATTTCTTTATGATCGTGTAGCTTTCTGTTGCTTGAATTTTAGGGAGTGTACTTATTCGCTGAGTGTTTTACTGGCGCCATTCTGACAATTATATTCTCAAAAGCCTTCATTTGTCTTTGAGGTGAACTTGAACCCAGTATATGACCTCTCCGCCCACACGTCCCTGTTTTTAACCCCAAACCAAACAGGACACTGTTGCTACCTGCCAGCCTCGTTGACTACCATCTATGTTCTTGTGGAAAATTGTTTTGTTAATTTAACACCTGGCTAAATATCGCGGTGGCTAAATCTAACTCCAACTGTGAGCTCGGCTGCTTTTGCTGCACGTGTGAGTTCGTCCTGTCAAAGTTCTTCGTCAACACAGAAATGCTAATTTACCCGGAGCTCTAATTAACACTAAGACTCAGGTGGAGAAGTGTCACACACATGATTCAGCTTAACCTTTTGCTTTGATTTCCCTCAAGCTTGATTCCTGGTATTTGCAAGTAAACAACTCTGTTTGCCCCTGGGCCTCATTTTCATGTGCTTCAAGTTAACACATGTCTATAGATCCCTGTTAGAACTTTGTGTGGTTAAAGCATTACTGTGATGCTACATGCTCCTAATGACTAATTAAAGCGATGTGATAAAAACAATCCTAACAGGCAAAATTAAAGCAGAGAAAAGTGAGATGACATTAAAATAATGTTCCAACTTTCTGACTGAAAGTTTTTTAATCCTCTCCACGACTCAGAGGGCAGCTTTACTCTCATCCAGGCTCCAAAATGAATGAACCTGAGTTAACTAGAATGCTCAGCAGGATATCGACTGGTTCATGTCACCAGAGCCTAAACAGGGCCTGTGGATCCCAGTCAGAGCCTTTCTCTGTGCCTTGGTAGAAATACTTTCTGTCTGTATTGATCAAATAATGATGAAATAGTTGCATGAAGCCAGAGAGGCTGTAAAATCACTATCAGGCTTCTGGGATGCAGTGAAGGGTCTAGAGGTCTTTAATTCAGATTAAAACTGCACTTGATAAAACGACTAACTGTCTGACACTCGTTAGCGACCCGCTTTGAGTCGGGGTGCTTTATACTGATACTCCCACTTGTTTTGTTTTGTCTTTCTTTATCAATCATTACTTTAGGTTCATTTTTATTATTTTCCTTCAACATAATGTTAGAGACATGGACATCAATAAATAGACAAATAAATAGACAAATTAAAGCTGCTGGATAAAAAAAATCACAATAATTATTAAACTCAACTCTTTGAGTTTGAAAACTTGTCATTTATTTTTTGTCTTCAGTCTAATCCACACAGAGTGTAGCCCATTGTAAAACAGCTTCAAAGACACAGACAGCACTGGGTTATGGTTTTTATGGTCTGTGTTGACTTGACCTGTTTTCCATTCTTAGTAAAATGTTGTTGAATGAGTACCTCCAGATAAACGTATTTTAATTATCAGTAGTCATTGTCTAAAATATCCAGAGTTCATGTTTAAAGGAGACTAGTTACAAGTGAGCATCAGCAGGTGACATAATTAGTCTGTTTATAGCCATTAGTGTTGTTTTTACTAATAATCAACCACCATGAATACGACTGATCACTAATGAAGATGATCAAATACATGTGAACGTAAAATTTAGACATAATCATCTATTAATAAAGCTGAACTGTCTGTCAGATTGATCAGTAAGAAAAGGTCACATTAATGCTGACGTTGTAATAAAACAGGGAAAAGCTGCTACGGAGGCCCAGATGTCCAAGGGAGTGAGACCAATAATGTTTTTAATGAGCACAAATACTTCAAAATAGTAAAACAATGTAAATGTATTACTAGAAGCTTCACCACAGAGAGTGTGAGGATAATAACTGATAATAATAAAGTCTTTTGTCAGCAGTGTTTTCATGTTTTTAAAGACTTTTTAAAGGAAGGTGGTGGCAGAGAAATTAAAGCTGATCTAAATCTACGAAACAAGCTAGCTTCCAAACACAAGATCACAGAACCCTCACCCCTACCATTGGCTGTCATCCCGAGGCCACGTTCCCCTGACACCCGCATTCCCAGAGGAAACGAGATGCTGCACCAGTCGCTGTTTTCTAGATCCAGTTGAGTTAGAAAAACTGGTTTCACAGCTAAAGTCATCTGCACCACCTTGTGATGTTCTCTGACCTCGACTCGGCCCTTTTATTGAAACAGTCATAAATGACATGAAGGCGTGGTCCCAAGCACTGTGAAAAAGCGGTTGTTCATCCCACTTAAAAAAAAAAAACTGGACTGGATTAATCAGATTTAGCCAACTACAGACCAATCTCAAAACTCCAATCCCTTTCTTAGCTTCTAGAGAAGGTTGTTTATTTACAACTGGTGGACTTCCTGAACTCTCATGACATTTTGGAGACATTCCAGTAAGGTTTCAGAGCTGGACACAGCATAGAGACTAAGGATTGGTTCTAAATTTGGTACTTTTTAAGGCATCGACCAAATTCCATAGCACCCACTGAGTACTCCTCGGAACTCCGAAATTCCTACTAGAAGAAAGCGAAAAGTTTGGCTTCACTTCACTAAATGTGATGGGCTGTTGGGTGATGACGAAAGCAGCGACAACGATCTGAGCATGAGACATCATCATCTAAATCTGCTCCAATAGCAAAATAAGCTGTTAGAAATAACGTTAGCTTGTTAGTTTAGTTTTTGTTTACATATTAATGGTGCGTTCGCTTTGTACTCGGAAATTATGCCTTCCCAGTAGGAAAAGTAAACCGTTTGAAAATGAACGGCAAAAGGAATGAAGATACACAGTAAATTTAGTTCACAGCAAAGATGTTTGCTTCAGTTTAATTAGCAGTTTATAAAACTACAAGGACCCACTATCACACAGTTTGTCCAGATGGGACAAGAGAGGAAAATGAGCACATGGAGCTGGGTTTAGTTTGTGAAACACATGTGGTATGGTATCGAAGTTTGCTTTAGTTTCATTTGTAGTCTATAATACATGGTCTCCTCATCATATGCTGGTGAAGGTTCTCAGTCATCCAGGTCATGGCAATCCAAAGGGTTCAAATGAAGGCAGCTGGACTTCTTTGGTTTCTTGAATTTGTTGTGCTTCTCATCCGAGTCATCCATTGACAAAGCTCCTCGGATGAGAAGCGAAACGTCTTCAAGAAACCAAAGAAGTCCAGTTGCCTTCAATTGAACCCTTTGGATCTCCTCATCATAGTTATTCCAGAGGACTTAGAAGAGGATTAGGAGTACATGGAGCTGGTTGTGTTTTTGCATCATTTATAAACTGTTGTTAAAGGTTTTTATATTGAAGAATTTAACACTATGATGATAAAATACCAACAGTTGTATGTTATTTCTCATGAAATTTATCAAATATGGTTATGTATTAGGAAAATAATATGTATTTAATTTAAAAAAGCAATTTAAATAATTATGAAACACTCAAAAGCATAGAAAATTGGTACTGTTAAGTACCGGTATCGATTCATAGGTACCAGGAATGGGTACCGTATCAATACAAATGTCAAAGGTACCCATCCCTAACAGAGACTGCTCTGTTAATGGCTCTTGATATATTTCTAGCTGATGATAAGGGTGATGCTTTTGTCCTTTTGCCACTGGACTTGAATGCTGCCGTCGATACGGTGGACCACGACAGTCTGTTGGATTATTTGTAGAACTGGGTGGGGGTTACAAGGGTGGCTCTTCAATGGCTGAGATCCTATCTTGATGACAGGAGGTTGTGTGTGGATGGGTGAAGCTTCTTCAGCCTGGGGAAGTCTCAGATGGGGGTCCCTCAGGGTTCTGTCCTTGGCCCCCTTCTGTTTACACTCTACCTCTTGCCGCTAGGGTTCATCCTTCGGCGACATGGTGTCGACTTCCATTTTTATGCAGACGACTGTCAGATCTATTTGCCCCTTTCTCGGTGGGCAGGAGGCTCTGTGTCTGCGTTATTGGACTGCATAAGGGAAGTTAGATTATGGATGACCGCGAAGTCCCTCTTCCTAAATGAGTCCACACCTGAGGAAGAAGAATGTGGTCACTAATTTAGGATTGATAATAGATGTGGCCCTTAAATTTGATGCACAAATAAACATAGTTGTCCAGGCATGTTTTTTTAATCTTAGATGGCTATCTAAGATAAAGCCTCTCTTGTCAAGAGCACCTTTGGAAACATTAGTACATGCTTTTATCATATCCCGTCTGGACTACTGTAATGGGTTGTATGCTGGACTGAGTCAGGCTGCAACTGCACGGCTCCAGCTAGTCCAAAACCTGCTGCCATGTTTCTGACTTTGACTAGAAAGGTGGATCACATTTCCCCAGGGTTAGCTTCTCAGCACTGGCTCCCAGTGTATTATTGGGCAAGATTATTTTTTTTATTATTGGGCTAAATCCTCCCCCATGTCTCTCATGGGACTTTGGTAATTAGTGCTAAAGTTGAAGTGGTTGCAGCTGGATGTTTGTACGTGAGTGTGCAATAAATGGGAGACCCAGGTAAATGTGGAAGTTCAGCGGTTTGAAAAGACCAATGACCAGATGGACCAATTGCTGGCTTCAGACTGAGTTGTTATTTATGTATTTTTTTGTCTTTTTTATCTACAATATTTATAGCTATACTATGTTACAACACTGTTAAGAGGCATGAAAAAAATGTTTTCAGCAAGCTTGTTTAGCAGATTTGCTATTGTAGCTCTTAAGTGCCCACCCCGTAACTAATGGGTTATTGATAAGCATCTAAAATCAGGTTATTACCCTCACAGTCCTAAGCGGGGCAGACTTTTTCATGCGTAGCGAATGTGCGATTCCCTTATGAGGGACGAGCAAAAAAATCAAACACGGGATAAGTGGGGCGACGGTGGCACAGGAGTTAAGTGCTCGCCCCGTAATCGGAAGGTTGCAGGTTCGAGCCCCGCTCAGTCTGTCGCTGTCGTTGTGTCCTTGGGCAAGACACTTAACCCACGTTGCCTGCTGGTGGTGGTCGGAGGGACCGGTGGCGCCAGTGCTCGGCAGCCTCGCCTCTGTCAGTGCGCCCAGGGCAGCTGTGGCTACATTGTAGCTCATCCCCACCAGTGTGTGAATGTGTGTGTGAATGGGTGAATGACTGATTGTGTTGTAAAGTGCCTTGGGAGGTTCCAGGACTCTAGAAGGCGCTATATCAAATACAGGCCATTTACCATTTTTTACCATAAATCTGTGCGAGCTCACGATCGCTGTTCGGGAGCTGGTCACGTGGTGTTAATCGTCTTTGTTACCTCCTGTATACTACACGACTCCCCAATCTGACACAGGAAACACTTTTTATGGGACTGAATAAGCTTTGTCTAAGTCTGTTGTTGTTTTATTATGATGCTTACAGATGTACTTAATGCTTTATGAAGAAAAATACACAGATGAAACTGGTGTAACCTTTACTGGTCACACAAGCAGTAACAAGCATCAAGTTGTAAATAAGGCATTCAAATGGCTCCAAGTAGTAAATCAGAACAGAAATTAAACAACTTCTAAATACGTATTTTTGGCCATAAATGCAAGATAGAGACAGCTGTGATGGGGTGCAGTGAAATGCATCTCAAGCCAAACCCAGTAATTACAGTTTTTTACCCCTCAGCTGATAAAACTGTCTGGATAAAGAAGGTGAGAGACTGTTCATAGTCTGAGGCCTTAAATGCCCAAATTTTATAAAATGGGACTTTTGCATTCAAAACTAATAAAGGGAGTTAGAGATCCTTGAAGAATACATTAAATGTACTTGAGCAGTAAAGCTTCAAGGAAATGTGACTTGAATTTTAAAATGTCTGAGTTTAAAAACTAGCAACAGAACAGTGGCTTTGCTCCTTTCTGCAGGACCAGTTAGTGAAGCTAACCCAGATTACCTGGTATTGATGGTTAGAGAAATATGTTACACTGTTTGCAACTTTTGTTTTTTCAAATTTAATACATTCTGTGTTTTAAGGTGTTTTTATCAGCTTCAAAGGTGGAATGTCTTAAAACTTAAATGATTGATGACTAATTTCAACAAATAAAAAGGAAATCGGGTTTTACTTCAAAGGAACATCCAATGCTTTAATCAGGTCCCTAAAAATAAAATGTTAAATATTCAGCAATATTGTAAAGTTTCTTATAAAGAAAGGAAGCAGACATCCCTTTAGAAGTTTTACGTTTGTTTTCTCAAATGAACTGTAAATTCACACAGTTTTCTGTGATTGCTGTTTTGTTATTCATTTTCTTTCTTCCTTCACATTTGTTCATCAAAATTTTTCCTTTTTCCCCATTTCTGATATGTTTTTTTTTATTTTTTTATAACCGTGTCTTGTCTGGCTGTGAAGCAAACAGTGTTGATGTCTGAATGCCGGTAACAAGCCTTACAGATTTACTCTCAGGTGGAGCATCAAAGTGTCTGCTTTTAATGTCACGCTTGATGCTTAAAACTTTATTGTTATTGTTTTTGAATGCTTTGTAATTCCGACCAGACACGGAGTCAGAGGTGAAAGATAAAGGAAAAGACAAAAGGTGGCAGGGGGGGGGGGGGTCCACAAAAATAAGCAATAATTAACAAGAGTCTGCTTCTAGACCTGAAGAAAGAGAAAGAATAGAAAAAAATGAGACACACAACAATACATCAGGAGCAAGCTATCACTGCGTCAACCTGATGATGACATATAAAATCAGCATTGTTTAACTGAATAATCACACGATAATAAATCATAGTGCATTTAGTGGCAACGACAGCCTTAAGACATGAGTTGAACGTGCCCAAGACCATACTTTTGAGAGCACCATGTGAGCACCTGTGTGTGTACACGCGCTTGTTTGTGTAAGGTTTCTCTATAGGAGCGTCCAATAGAGAGTGTGAGGGGCCACAGATCTGCCCCCCAAAGATGTGTAGGAGACGGGGGGAGCTCCAAGTCCCAGAGATCCAGGCACTGCCCCAGAACACAGGAACCCCAAGGAGACTGCAACAAGAAAGGCCCCCGCCCCCCTCGAGAGGCACAGAAGATCGCCCCGGGGGGCCACAACCAGCAGCCGGCAGAGTCCCGGGAGATATCAGCGGCAAGCCCACAGGCCCGCCCGCAGCCTCCCACCCCCTAGCCGGCCGAGCCCGGGACCCAGCGACCCGGGACCCAGGGGCGACCACCCCCGATGGGGACCCAGCAGAGCCCAGGGACCCAGACCCAACCAGGCAGCCACCGGGATTGATCAGGCAGACACCAAAAATCTTTAACCCCTGACCCAGGAGCCACGAACATTCAGGCAGGCCAAGGCACCACACTCCACACCAGGTGTGGCAGGGGGAGGGGAGACGAAGATCTATATCATCAAAATAAGTCCCAGGAGAGGAGAGGAGTCAAAGGCCCCACCTGACATATACAGGCATACACAAACACAGTCACACACTCCCTCCCTCATGCTCACACATGCACATACAACCAAAGACTTACAAAAATGCATGCCAGACACCCACTCATGCTCCCCATACACACCCTATTCACTCTGGTCCCGGTACTGCTGCACATTGGGTACAACCATCACCAGTTACCAGAGTTTGACCCTTTCTGCTGGGGGTGCTGATGAGCAGGTTCCCCTGCCCAACGCTGAGCACAGCAACCCACCACCCCAGATCCCAACCAGATGGTCAGATCTCCCTCCTAGCCTCCAGCCCCAGGAAGCCAAGCAACAACAGAGGTATGCTAAGACCCCTTGTCTCCCTCCACCTGCTCCAATATAGTGTTGTGTGTTGATGAGGTGTATTCCATGGCTGTGGTGAGCGGGCAGTGCGGGCATTGTCTGGCCTATGCCAGCTGATGCCACCACACCACCCCACTTGCACCCACTGCTGTTTAAAATTGGAAGTGGGCTCCCTAAGTGTGTGTTTGCGTGGAATGTTGTTGGTGGAAGTGTATAAGGTGCAAATAAAATTGGGGGGCAAGTTGCCACAGGAATGTGGAAATGGGGTCCATACGCACACTCCCTGACTTGTCCACCCCCAAGGTCCTATGTGCATGTTTGTGTGATGATGTGAGGGAGCAGGAGGAGAGAAATATGCGGGGATGGGGAGGAATGGCTGGTTGGGCTTAGCCCTCCAGGGAGCCAGCTCCCCCACTGGCCCCAAAAGGCACCGCTGTTGTCAAAATGCCACCCAGGGCATGGAGACCCCAGCCCATCCTGCCAGGGCCCAAAGCAGCAGCATTACAGAGTGATGGGACTGCAGAGGAGCCAAGGTCTACCCGAGGCCCCTGAACCCGGGCCAGGCACTGCTGCATGTTCCTGCCTTCCTCCCGGCAGCATACCTTTTAGGACCCGACCCCCAAGGCCCCTTCCAGATCCCCACACGGGGCCGGCCACCCCCACACCCCTAGCCCCCAGGCCCCCACCCAGACCCGCCCAGGGGCAGTGACCCATGGCCGCCGCCAAGACCTCCAAGGGGCCCCACTCACAACCGCCAGTAGTCCACCCCCCAAGGCAACCCAAGCACCTCCAGAGGGGGGTAACGGCCCCCCAGTCCCAGACACCCCCAGTGAACCCACCTCCAGGGAACATCCGGATACTCCAAACTCAGACCCTCCACCCCCCACCCACATCGCAGGACAACATCAACGGTCCCCCATCATCGCTATGTGATGGAACCGATCAAAGGAGCCCAGAGAGATTGATTTGAAGTGGAGGCAGAGGCTAAATCAAGTGTAATATGATCTAACAAAAGATTTCTATACTGGTTAATGCAGAGAGTTTCTCTATTTTTCCAATTCAAGAGGATCGTTTTCTTAGCGATGCATATGGCAGTCAAAACCACGTGAACCAACGATGTTTCAACCGGGACATCGTCCAGGTTTCCCAGTAAACAAAGAGAGGGGGAAGTTGGGATATGACATTTCAGACATTTTGACAGATCCTCACACATTCTACCCCAAAATTCCTGGACCGGTGGACAGGACCACAGTGCGTGAATGTTATTGTCAGGAATGTTGTTTGTGCAGTGTACATGCGTCAGATGACACAAACCCCATCTTGAACATCCGATGACCTGTATAGTGTACTCTGTAGAATTTTGTACTGAATTAATTGTAAATTGGGGTGTCTGATCATTTTAAAACATTTTAAACAAGTTTGGGACCGGGAGTTCTGGTCAAAGCTAACTGATAGATCCACCTCCCATTTTTCAATAGGGATTGCAATTTTATCGTCTATTTTGGACAGTGTCTTAAAACCTTTAGACAGTAGTTTGGGGGGTTTAAGATTATAGAAGTCAAATACCCTTGGTGGTGTTTGTAATTCTATTTTATTGAGCTTAAATTTTTGTTAGACTTCAGATTTAATTTGGTGATATTCTAAAAAGCTATTCTTAGCCATTCCAAATTGGGAGACTATTCTATTAAATGGGATGTAGTCCAATCCTTCATATATGTGTTCCAGGTATAGGATTCCTTTATTTTTCCAGTCTGGAAGGTTCATCATTTGGTTATTTTGCAAAATGTCAGGATTATTCCAGATAGGTGTGCGTCTGCATGGTACTAGTGAAGACTGTCATTTTTACATACTCCCACCATGCTGTCAGAGAGGTGCTGATACTAATACTTTTATGATACTGATACTAAAGCTTTCAGGTTTTCTTATGCTTGACCTAATAAATGGTAAGTCTGAAAGCTCTATCGTATTGCAAAGTGTCTACTATATCTAACCAGGATTCATCTAGTGGGTTATCTTGCAACCATCTTGGTATATATTGCAGCCTGTTGGCTAAGAAATAATAATAAAAGTTGGGTAAATCCAATCCTCCTCTGTCTTTGGTGTTCTGAAGCGTTTTTAAGCTAATTCGTGGAGGTTTGTCCTGCCAAAGGAATTTAGTAATTGAGGAGTCCAGAGATTTAAACCATGACATTATGAAATTTTTTAATCACTGTTTTTGTTCTTGTGAAGCGCCTCGTGATTTTTATCTTGAGAGGTCTTATATTAAGGTTAGTTGTCTTTGTATTAAAGATTTCCAGTAGATGTGGCTGGTTGTTGTAATATTGGTAATGGTGCTGGTTACCAGTACATTCATTCTCAGAGTAGGAATATATGCGTTGCATTTGCACCAGATATTTTTATTTAATTTGTTTAAAACCAAATGCAACTCTACCTCCTACCTGCACGCAGACACACATATTAACTAACACAGTTAATGGTGTTTCTTGTTTGCATTGAGTAGCATAAAAACAAAGCATTATTATTTTTGCTTTAACATTGTGTGCTTCCTCCCTCGTTGATGGGTTTAAGCTGGCTAAAAGAAATTGGGGGCTTGCCCGGGAAATAGCCTTAGCTAGAGTTTTCCACCCACTCTGGGCTGCATTCCCAAACAACCCAACTCTGAGTGGATGGGATATCCCCAGTGAGACAGAAGCCGTTAGTAGCCTCTGGTGTCAGCCAATAAAATGTGTGGCTTTCCATACTTTACTGTAAAATCCATTTTTACTGTCAGATCCATGAATCTGTCAGCCTTCTTCACAGGGCCCTCTGAGGTTTGCCAATGAGAGTCACCATCCATTTATTAGTCTATTTTGTTCATTATTAACTGTTGGGAACTTGAAACATGATTAAATAATATTTTGTAAGCAAATATGCCGATAAAGTTTACTGGCCAATACCAGAAGCATCTTTTTTATGTATGTAACATTTACACACATCTCTATCCAGAGACAGAAACAACTTATTCATGACACATTTGCCTTTTAATGGAGATGTGAAGCATTTACAGAGTATACTTATTGATCACCTCTGATGTGTAGAGCATCCATCATGCCTCAACAGGTTTTGAAAAGGTCACAAAGTTCCTTTAAAGGTTATCTCAACCCGTTGGCAGGCAATTTACTCTCTAACCCTCAACCTAAAGCCTTCACTCATATTTCAATCTAATTCTGATTTCCAAACCTTTCCCCTCCACAGTGACTCCAAGCCTGTTTTCCTTTTTTTTTTAAGAATGACTTTTAAAAGAGGATGAACTCTGAGCTCAGCTAGTCAAATCAATCTAGTCACGGTGGAGGAATGGAGCGCTTCATTACTGGGGGGCCAAGGAGCTCTCCAATCAGCTCTCTAATATCACCGTGATCCTCTTCTCTCTTCGTACCTAATTGAATTCTTCAGGAGAGATGCCCCTCAGCTGCAGATTTATCATATCCTGAAATTGGAGGAGACTTGCGCCATGAAGGACGTGAGTGGAACATTTAATCTGATCCTCGTGCAGGAGAACACAGGGCACCATCTCACACCTAGGACTTGAGTTACCGTCCCACCGCGGACTGCTGGCCTTCGGAAAAGTGTCGGCATTCTGCTGGAGGTGAGCAGAAGGTGCTTACAGCTCACATCAAATACGATGCATAGTGTGACCGGCATTCTTAACAGATGGCATCATAATCTATAATTAAAGCCTCCTAAATGCAGCTCTGTCTACAATATGCCTGTACACCAAATCTTTCTCACAACCTCCTGCTGTCTTCCTGTCCTTCTGTTTCCTTTCCTGCTTTTTCTTTCCTACCCGTAGCAATAAATGGGATGTTATCATCGGATAGGCTCTTGGATGTAGGACGTGATGTCTTGTTAACATAAAGATGAAGTGACGAAAAGTGGGGCAATGGAGAGTGAATTAAATTCCTTTGTGTGACAGGAATATGGTATCTTCCTATAGACTAGCACAATACGGAATCTATTACCTGATAATTGACTTTGTCACACTCAGATCCTTTCCTGGCCCGTTTCTGCCCATCCCAGTCCATCCATCCTCCTCTACCTTGTCTGGTATCCTGCTCTGTCCATAATTCTGATCTATCCTGTCCCGGTAAAGTCTGGGTCCTATCTCACATTTTGATCTTTATCTCCTGTCATATTCTCTCTGTCCTGTCATGTCCCATGCTGATCTCTTATCTTATTTTTCTCCACAGTTTACCACCACACAATGGGTGCATTGTATAAAAAAAATCATATTATGCATTATTCCTTCATAACCTGACTATCTGACTATCTCTGATTGAGTGTACAGGTGGGATTTTTAAACAAAATCAGATTATTTCCATAATTATGCATGTATCCAGATGGGAAGCACTTTAAATATATTGCATATTTCTGCATTAAAGGTCTGGCACATTTGCATGCAGTATGGCATTTCTGGCAGGAATCCAGTGCTATAAGATCACTTATTTGATTAAACATTGTCATGCTCAGCAGGACGGAGAAGCTCCAAGAAAAGTTAAGGTATAACTGCTGACAGCATCAGAAAAGCCTCATGAATCTCATGGCAGTGAGCTTCTGCCCTTGACTGTCTGGTTTTTATTTCAGCTTCATCAAGCATCCTCACTCAAGGATTCTTCAGACCTTCCTATGTGTATGAAGTTTGCTTTATCTTTGATGGCATCTTCTCATAAAAACTATCAGTCAAGTAATATAATGAAACCATTATATCTGTTTTCATTATCATGAAAGAACATGTGCCGCTGAAACTTGGTTTATCTCTCATCTCCTCACTTCTCACTAGTAATGACATCCCATCCCCGCTACACTGGCTATCGTAAATATAAATAAATATTATCTATCTATACATGTGCAGTACAGACCAAAAGTGTGGGCACACCTTTTCATTCAATGTGTTGTCTTTATTCTCATGACCATTTACATTGGTAGATTCTCACTGAAGGCATCTAAACTATGAATGAACACATGAGGAGTTATTAACCAAAATAGGTGAAATAACTGAAAACATGTTTTATATTCTATTTTCTTCAAAATAGCCACCCTTTGCGCTGATTACTGCTTTACACACTCTTGGCGTTCTCTTGATGAGCTTCAAGAGGAAGTCACCTGAAATGGTTTTCCAACAGTCTTGAAGGGGTTCCCAGAGGTGTCCTCTACCAGAGGCCTGGGAGCTTGCGGGTTCTGCAGTATCTCTTCCTGGAACTGCACTTTTCTGGACACAGATGTCTGATGTTTTTCCTGGGATCTGCTTTAGCCACGCCTCCAGTTTGGGGGCTACTGCCCCGATGACCACGGGCACCACTGATGTCTTCACTCTCCAGGCTTTCTCAAGTTCTTCTTTGAGGCCCTGCTATATCTCTAGTTTCTCGTGTTCCTTTTTCCTGATGTTGCCTTCCTTTGGTGTTGCCACATCAACCACAACGGCTGTCCTCTGTTGTTTGTCCACCACCACAATATCTGGTTGGTTAGCCATCACCATTTTGTCAGTCTGGATCTGGAAGTCCAACAGGAGCTTGACTCTCTTGTTCTTACCCACTTTGACCTTCGGGCTTCCAGTCCATACTCTGCACAGATGTTTCTGTACACGATGCCAGCCACTTGGTTGTGGCGTTCCATGTATGCTTTCCCTGCCAGCATCTTACACCCTGCAGATATGTGGTGGATTGTCTCAGGGGGCTCTTTGCATAGCCTACACCTTGGGTCTTGTCTAGTGTGGTAGATCTTGGCCTGTGTTGTTCTGGTGTTCAGGGCCTGTTCCTGTGCAGCCACGATGAGTGCCTCTATTGATAGTAGTACACTTCTCTGTAGTAGAAGTGTAGGATTTATATATATGTTTATGAAGAGCACTTTTGTCCTCCTGGAAGGCAGCGAGAACACCACCACACCAATAGGAGAGGGTGTTAAGGCTCCATCACTTTAACATCAAAATGCAGAGAAAGACCATTTCTCGACTGGCCTTGTCAGTGATTAGGTATGTGCAAATGTGTGGAAATGATGTAGTTTCAAGTAAAAGCTTATATACATGGTCTGTATGAAGCATTTGTGACATGATTTAAATATGAAGACTTCTTTTGTATAAACAGAAACTTGTTATACCGTAAATCCTCTAATACAGGCCCGGGCCTGTATTTCACTCAAGCTCATCAAGCTCCAGGCCTTTATTGGAAGGAGGGCCAGTATTAGAGGCAGGCCTCTATTTCTATTTGAGCAAAATGAACTAATGGTTCGCTGGAGTTTTTGACAATTAAAATTGTGCCCACATTTTCAAAGTTAAACACATTTCTTTTAACAACGGTAGTTTCTGCTTCAGCCCTCTCCCCCCTCCCCCTGCGCAGCGACCACAAACTCACTGATGCGCCTGCAGCCTCTCAGAGTTCCTGCTGCTCTAAACATTAAAATAATTATTTCATTTTCTGTTCCTCACTTCTGATTACCTTCAATGGTGTCTGTTTGTTGCAACCACCAGGTACAAAACCTAACTTGTTTTTATTTGACTATTTTTCTGTCCTGCCTGTTTATTATCTTCCTGCATCTCCTCTCAATCCTAAAGAAAAACTGCTACCTGGGTTCATATATATTCACCTTATGAGTTACCTTTGAACTGCAGTTCTAAAAGATCTACCGACCGCAAAAACAGCGGAGTGCTCGCTGCTTGCCGGCCGCATCAGTGATCAGTGCGTCGGAGGACAAGGTGATGTGCCCCGTTCCATAGCAGCGAAACACATCAGACGCAAATAAAAGACAGAAAACATTAAAGGAAATGAACCGACATGAACGATCGCCCCCGTACTTGCTTGTTACCACATTCCACCCGGCCACAATAAGAGACCGGCCATTATTCACCTCCTCCGACTCCGATACTGGCCAAAATTGGAGACCCGGCCTTTAATTGAATATCGGCCTGTATTAGAGGATTTACGGTATATTTTCACATCAGTCAAAAGAAAGTTTGCCTCACATTTTTCTTCTGATCCACAGAATCTGACTTTAGAAGCAACTAAGAACGATCGTCAAACCCCTCAGAGAAACTGCAATTGTTACAACGTTTATTCTGCTTTCTTCATGTTTAAAATTGCAACAACTTGACAGTGAGGCCCAGTGATTTGTGGAGAAACTCAAACTCCCAAGTGAACTGAGTTTTCCACTTATTTGTATTAATCTGTGACAAGCTGACTTTAGCCCAGCAAACTATTCTGCCAAAAGACTTTTTTTATTTGATACCATTTGCTATTTACTCACTGTGATTAGTCTTTTCAAAACACTATGAACACTTTTCTTACTGTGACAAGGTGAAAATTACCCCACAAGTTTAGCAAATGCTGCAGAAATCAGGTTTAAAGATGATCTGGAGAAAAAAGTAGAAATGTTTTACCATTACTATCTACAGCGTTCATGTCTGACTGTCAAATAACTCACAAAAACCCTTACCCTTTGTAACATCTTTATTTCTCATTCAGCATAAACTGCTATACTCAATACAGGCCGGATGTGCTTTAAAGTGTAGCTCTGCTGACAACCTCTAGGGGTGCTGTCTTATCAGACGGTCAGATGCTCTTGTGGGATTCTGTCAGTAAAATGACTTGACAGAGTTAATGTACTCCGTTCATTGTCTCACATAGATGCCAGTGCAAAGCGTTAGAATGTCGCCTTGGCCTCTGAGCTGCTGCTGACTAATTCCAGTGTGAAACTGAATCTGGAGTGTATCAGAGCCCAATGACACTTGGCAAAACGACTCCCTAATTATAGTCATTTTCACTTTGGGCTGAAAACTTGAGCTTAGTCATGTGCGACTTGTTGATACCTTTCAGAGCACGGACCAGTGCTCCCACGACATTTAGCCCTGCCAAATCCCCGCTGTGGATTGGCTGAGCCTGTAGCGAGCAGTGACACTCAGAGGCTTAGGTAGTTTCCACCCAGGGCTGGATTGGCAAACCGGTGACACAGAACAGTCTGGGGGCAGCCGTGGAACCGCATCCTGGCTGGGAATATTAGCAGAGTTAAAACACTCTAAGCTCAAGGCTCTGGCTTGGCTCCAGGACAGACCAGCTCACATTCACAGAAGGGTAAACCGGCTGATGCTTATGTTCACCCAAAACAGAACAGCTCTTATGGTTGAGTCTATCTATCTATCTATCTATCTATCTATCTATCTATCTATCTATCTATCTATCTATCTATCTATCTATCTATCTATCTATCTATCTATCTATCTATCTATCTATCTATCTATCTATCTATCATCTATCTGTCTGTCTGTCTGTCTGTCTGTCTGTCTGTCTGTCTCTCTCTCTGTCCGTCCGTCCGTCCGTCCGTCACATACTTTTGGATAGTCCTTTGATTGGACCCACATCAGTAAATCAAGTGTTTTTTGTGGATTGGGTCATGTAAACTCGCCAACTCTCCACTACCAAACAGCACATTCTGTTTGACTCTAGTTTGTTGTTGTCTATTTGAAAATTGAAGCTGAATTAAATTAATTGATATGAAGATAAAAAAGACACACTGACCATGAGTCCAGATTCTGCCTGTGGCAGTTGGATGGGTGGGTAATCACAATGTAGAGAAATTCTTCTTCCAGTAGTGATCTCATAGCTCCCTATGAGATCGATGCTTACCCCGACAGAACCAGGTTTATCTGAGACTGCCTCTAGAATCTGGGAAAGGAGAGGATGGAAAGGATGCTGCCATCCTGACCTCACTGAACACTTGTACCTTGGGTGTGCAATTAGAACCCAAGTGACCAATCAGATGACATTGACTGACTTGACACAAATTCAAGCTTAATAGTAGGACGCCGTTCCACTGTAGTGGTCCAGACTCAGCCGCATACTACTGAGGCCCTTGTATATTAAATAAATACATAGTTAAAAGTACAATATTACTTTATTTTAACAGATGTCAATCATTCATTCTAAAAAAACACCAAACAGGATCAATAATAGATGAATAGATTGTGTAATAATAATAGAATCAGCTGGTTGACCCTTGTTCACTCTCTGCTGCTAAAGCCACAAACTAACTTTTCCAAATATGGCTTCATTTAAGAAAAAAATAACAAGGTTTCTAAAGATAAAAGAATAACTGCAGAGACACATTCTTGAAACAAAGATACAGTAGACAAGACACGTTTCCTTTAGGTTTATTACTAGATCCTGCGTTAAAGTAGAATTCATCATCAATTACAGTTTTCTCTGTTGCTTTGGTGCATTTCTCACAACAGAATTGATCTCTGCACCACTACTAAGGCTCTTCTCAAAACAATTTGTGCAAACTGCAAAACATGGTGGATAACTTGCAAAAGTGAGCCACTTCATCAAAAAGAAAAGTCAGTTGTTCAAAATAAACAGTCAATGCTTCAAAAGCAAGTCCCTTAATCAAAACAGATAATATATCAATCAAAGTGCCAGGGCTGTCACAATTACAAGTCATTACAGCACCTTTGGTCACAGAATCACATGGTTTGAACATGTTCTCATTGTGACGGATTTCTTTGCAGGTGCTTCCCAATGACATGTCAAGTCTGGACAGCATGCATGGCATGCTGAAAACCATCAATTGTAAAAGAAAATCAAGACACTTCATATACACTCCTGATCATATTTAATTGAAACTGTTCACAGCATTGTGCGACTGGGGAAATACAGTAAAACAAACATTTTACAGCAAACATAAACTCACTCTGGACAGTAAACCTTACTGCAGTAGTTATGAAACAAAAGAAAACTGAACAGACACTGCTGCATATCAATCATTGAAATCTAGACGCTCCCGTCTGTCTGCCCACATGTTTTCATCAACATCACAGGGAACATCAGCTCTATCGATGCATCGGGGAAAGTATCTCCTGGAGTGTCGAATCCACCCTCTGCAGGACTCTGCTGTGATGCCATCACAAGCTGCATCCATGGCTGCTAGCAGGGCCATTTGGGCATGTGGATGTCTGTCATATACCTTCCACCTCCAGGAAGAGAAAAACTCCTCAGTTGGATTTAGGAATGGAGTGTAAGGAGGAAGAAACTCCATAAGCATCCTGTCGTGTGCTGCAAACCACTGCTTGACTACAGCAGAGTGATGGAAGCTAACATTATCCAGAACCACTACATACATTATCCGATTATCACCAGGACACACACCAATTTTCATTAGTGTGAGATAAGGTTCACCTGAGAAAAGTAATTTATGGAGCTTTCCATGGAAACTCCTTAAAAATAGGGTTTTCAAAATGGGTGTACAAGTTGTTTGACAAGATGTTCAACAATTTTGAGTGCAATGACACAAGCAATGAAATGAAGACTATTAGTTGTAAGGACAATGACTATTCAGCCGGTACACGTATAAATAATTCTGACATTCATGATAAAAGCAAGGAGACAGTGATGAATAGCAAGTCAAAAGTGACCATTCTTTAGACATTTGTACTTACTCAACTGCTTCATGTCCAAAGGCAACGAAATGAACATGAAACCGCCACCAGGTTGTGTCAAAACGACTACATGTTGTGCAAAGTTTAATTCTGTTGTGAGAAATGCACCAAAGCAACCGAGAAAAACTGTAATAAATAAACATGTTGAACCCTCCACCTACATCATGAAACAGAACAAAAATATGTCAAATGCATAAATGTGTCAATAAACATGAATAATAAATGCTGTAGCAGTATTATTACGTGTTCTGCATGGATGTTGGCCGTGGAGAATGTACAGGTACCCATAACTTATCACGATCAATATTCCCATCTACCCACATGGCCTTTATGGTCTTTTTCAGGAAAACAAGATGTAGTTCCACAGAGACCAGCACTTAGTAGAGCCGGCCGCTTGGCTGATAGTTCCATAATTCAGGTCATTCCTCACCCCTGGAGGATAATTCCTGGGGAATTCTTTGATAAATAAAGTAATCATTCAAAATTTGATTCTTGCTGTTCTTTTTTCCCCTTTAATTTTACTTTGAGGTCTGGATGATGGACCAGTCTGTGTCCCTCCCTATAGTTCTCCCTCCAGTTGTCTTATCTCATGGATTTTCAGTTGCAGCTGCTTTATCCATGGTGCTGGGTCAATTGTTTCTCTGCAGGGGATTCACTTTTTAATTTAACTGTAATTTGGTCAATTTTGTCTGTCCTTTCCTTTCTCCCCAACGGCATCACATCCTTTAACTCATGCTCACTGACGTTAACTTGATGGAGACTGGTTTTCATATTTCCTCAGTAACCCTTTATGTTCACACCATAAAGGAAGTAATGAAAAAATGATCTTTCAAATGTATTCAATCATAATAAAATGTAGAACCAGGAAAGTTAATCAGTAATGGTCACATTAGGAACTGAAGGGAGGTCTAAAATCGTCTAGACACGGTAAACCAGGTGGGGCCACTGATAGAGATGCACACCAGAACCAAAGTAGTAGCAGGAGGTATATTATAGTGCTGTTACTATTGTTCCTACTTTTCCTCACAATGAAAAAATAAAAATATCAATAGGACAGAATTATGAAATAAATAATGTTTCACTGAACTGAAACTTGGGGGTGGGGGTTGATTAATCCAGGGAATCTTAGTCATTCACCTGTCTCCTAACCAAGGTGCAGTGACTACCAGCTCAACTTTGATTTCTGTCCTTTTAAAATCATTCAGACGCATGGAATAACATCAATCATATATCGGTTTAATAAGGACAATAAAAGGCTAGAACCTCTATAATCTGAGATTATTCTGAGTTTAAATTCAATTCAGAATTTTGGCACTTTATGTTGCACAGCATGATCAAAAGAATATCAGGTAGTTGTCTTGTTCATTTAGACGAATGCCCGATTTAAACATCAGCGATAAAAGTCGGTGTATGAACACACAAAAGTGTGTTTCCTTTGCTTTGGAAGGGAAACGTGTGCAACATGTTGTTTGTGAGAAACATTAACCGTTTGTTAACCTGCAATCTTTTCACATAATGTAACTAGTAATCAGATTTATGGATATTTTCATGATTAACTTATTAAACTTTTAGCTAATACAACTACTTTGGTGGCCATCTTGGATCAGGTTGGCCTCAAAGGTTAAAGCTACATTGGCAAATCTGGAAAACAAATTGGCTTAAAACACTTTTACATGCTTCTTAACAATGTTCTAATAAAGTACAGGTAATATATTGTGGAGATAAAAAAAAAAGCGTATTTGCGCTCTTGCATTTGTCTAGAACACTTAGCCAATAACACGGTTCTGACTGGAACCAATGACCGACTCGTCCGGCTGTCGATAACTCTTAAGTTGTTTTGAGTCATTATAAAACCTCTACATGTTTTTTCCTAACCCTGAGAGAGTTCAAGCACACACCTAAACTGCATTCATCCCAAATCAAACTGAAACTAAAACCACAAGCTCAGCTCAGGAGACAAAAGAGCAATAGAAACAACAAAAACGTGTCACTTTAACAATCCTGCTGAAAATCGGGAATTTAAATGATCCAGACACCAAATTAGAAGGCAAGCAATAAACAAAGCCAAACTAGAACACGAGAATAATGTGAACTAACAGAAAGAAAGATGAAAAAGAGTCAACTAAATGCCCTGGTTTTCTTTAGGTATTTAAACCATTGTTGAAGGCTGTTTTATAATCTGGAATCGTACCAACAGATGGATGGTGGATATCATTTCTTGAGCTCATCCATTAGGAAGGAGCTGGTGGTGCATCTGCCTGTTTATGAATGTGATTGCATTTGCATCGAGGTAACAGGCATGTTTGTCTCAGCGAGCAGCAAAACCAGAGCAATTGTAATACTTGATTGTAATTTACAAGCTTTGAATGCCAAACCCCCTCATGATTGGTTTGGAGGATGACTTATTTTCTACCCTCCCAGCTGTAGTAAATGCTGAGAGGAAATCACTCCCTCTCCTGTTTTCTCAATCATCTCCTCCTCTGTGTCCTTTCTGTGTGCGTCTTGTCTTCCCTGTGCTGCCTGCAAACAGGCATAAAAACCCAAACAAAGAAAAACAGCTTCTGATTGATGCTAGGCCTGTGTTTTAATCTACCGGAGTGCTACTTCACTGCTGTGCCCCCTCTCTGAAGTGTTTGGACTGAAGAGGAAGGCTGCTTTGCCTTTATGAAAACAGAGAAGGAGGCAGAATGTAGATCAATACCCCAGGAGCACACCAGGGACGTTCTATTTTATTAAACATTTTCCCATTAAGGCTGTAGCTCCAGCATTGTAGATCATTCCAACAATGCCGTAAATCACAGACAGACAGCAGTATTGGAAACAATGGGCAGAATCAGGGAAGATTACCAAGAAACAGAAGCTATTTGCTGTTTTGTGCTCCCGAGAGCCTCGTGGATCTTGTCTTTATCCACCTCAATGCAGCCATGGGTAGGGATGGGTACCTTTGACATTTGAATCGATCCGGTACTAATTCCCGGTACCTACGAATCGATACTGGTACTTAACGGTACCAATTTTCGATACTTTTGAGTGTTTATTATTTTAATTCTCTTTTATAATTAAATATATATTTTTCTCAATATATTATTTGATAAATATCACGATAAATAAAATTCAACTGTTTGTATTGACATTGTCCTTGTAGTTTTATAAGCTGATAATTAAACTGAAGCAAACATCTTTACTGTGAACTAAATTTACTGTGTATCTTCATTCCTTTTGCCGTCTTTTTTCATATGATTTTTCCTACTGGGAAGTTAGAATTCCCGTGGAGAAAGCGAACGCACCATTAGCTGATAAAAATGGTGGCCATGGAAGCTAACATATCAAGCTAACGTCATCTTAAACAGTTTATTTAACTGCTGGAGCAGATTAAAACGATGATGCCTCACACTTAGATCGTTGTCACTGGTTTCATCTTCACCCAATCACCCGTCGCATTTAGTAAAGTGAAGCCAAACTTTAGAGCGCGTTCATGTTCTAGTCGGAAATTCGGAGTTCCGAGGAGAAAGCGAACGCACCACTAGCGAAACGGAAGCTAACATATCAAGGTAACGTTATCTTAAACATTTTATTTACCTACCGGAGCAGATTAAGATGAGGATGTCTCACTTAGGTCGTTGTCTGTCGCTGGTTTCATCATCACCCAGTTACCCATCACATTTAGTGAAGTGGACCGAAGCGTTAGCGTGCGTTCTTTCTACCATGCTGCTCTGTTTACAACTCACTCGCAGCGACCGACGACAAAACGCTCTTGCGCATGCGCAGCTGTCTTGGCAAGTTCTCGTTATGATGGACGGGTACCGAAATGAGGCACCGATTGAAACGACGTGAATCGGTGCTCGGTCGGTACTATGGAATTCGGTCGGTACCTTAAAAAGTACCGAATTCGGTACCCATCCCAGCAATCATTTTCATGTTGCAGGCATGACTTTGTACCTGCCACTAGCACACAGCCTACTTCTGTTTGTGTTGCTAGAGAAAGGCTGACACACCTCAAGTTTTATGCTCATTAAACCTTCTGCTGTTATGCTAGGTCTGTGTGGAGGCGCGGTGGAGGGGCGTGGTTGTTAAAATGACGCAAAATGATGCAACTTTTCCGCGCGGAGCCGTGCGGACCTCGCGGACGCATCAAGCACAAACCAACCTTTAGACTAACAACAATGTGAGCTTGGACAATGTTGCAGAATCATTGTAAATGTGTAGTGTGGTAAATATTAACATGGAACACATATAAATTGTATGAAAGGTTTTCCTTTCCAAATACAAGCCAAATCATTCTACTGAGCTGCATGGCAGCATAGCGTTTTCTATGCATATTTCCATTTTCAGCTCAGAGATTTAACAGTGTGAGTTGATCTTAATCCTCCCTGTCAACTATGGGCTTAAATAAGGGCCATAATGTTTGTGTAGTTAAAAGAAAAATTTGAAATTGAAAATATGTAAACTGAAAGCAAAAGTCACATTTTTAGAGTGAACTTTGAAAAAGAAAGACTTGGATTTAAAATAAAATCAAACGTTTGGAATATTTGTAAGAACTGAAACCCCAATGGTATTTTTATTTAGAATTTTTCTGAGTAAACTTTACTAAAGAATTTTCAGTAATTTTTTTTTAATTATTGTTTTTTTAAAAATCCATTCAGTCTCAGATTACATTTTTTTCACATTCAGATCTTTTTAATTAATGTACAAAAAATTTCTTCAGGTTCAGATTTTTCTTTCAGCTTCAGATTTTTTTTTTTCACTTTCGGATCTGTATTTTTCAGTTACAGACTTTTGGCCCTGTTTTGGCCTGGTGGGCGTGGCTACACAGAGAGGGGCGGGGAATCATGAGTGACAGCAGGCCGCTGGAGGCTGAAGACGGCCCATTTTTCATGTTGCCTTCAGGAAACCTGGGAATAAACACAATTTATCAAACACCTCCTGCACTGTATTATTTGATAATGGTTAGATAACATGTCATGCATAACTGCTTAAACTCAGTTACTAAAGCTCTTTCAATCAGTAATGTGTACAAATTACGCAGTGACTGATCAATTATGAGAAGTTTTCCCAACTACTACGTGAGAAGTAGTAGAAGTTAGGCACGGACAGACAGGGAAGTTGTCCGGGGCGGCATTTTTTCATGACACAAAAGGGACGCACAAGCGCTGAGTAAAAAAATTAAAAAGAAAGAAATCTGTGCCGCACCGAGGTTTTCTATTCTATCTGTCATATCACAGAGTCTGGATTGGAAACAACAAGTTGGCGCCCCCTGCAGCTGCAGGCGCTCCTGCTGACTGAGAGGGTTCAGGTGCACTGTGTGTGTATGAAGAAGAGGAAGGGGAGGGGCGCGGCGGGGGAATTCACCTCTGGGTCTTTCCCAAATGAAATGAGCGGGTAGGGGCTGAATCAACTGTATTAACATGGCTAAAGTCAATCACATCTTGATGTTCTTCCATTTAACACACGTTTCATTCATAATATCATAAACACAGGCCTATCATTCTTTCAGGTTTTTCTGAATTGTGTGAAATGGCCGAATAAAAAAAGTCCTGACTAAAGGAAACTTATTGAGTCAAGAGCCAAACAGAAGAGATGAACATGAAAAAGCTAAAACCACCAGCCGCATTGTGGGGGCCTGGGAAAGACCCAGAGGTGAATTCCCCCGCCGCACCCCTCCCCTTCCTCTTCTTCATACACACACGGTGCACCCACCTGAACCCTCTCAGTCAGCAGGAGCGCCTGCAGCTGCAGGGGGCGCCAACTTGCTGTTTCCAATCCAGACTCTGTGATATGACAGATTGAATATAAACCTCGGTGCGGCGCAGATTTCTTTCTTTTTATTTTTTTACTCAGCGCTTGTGCGTCCCTTTTGTGTCATGAAAAAATGCCGCCCCGGACAACTGCCCTGTCTGACCGTGCCTAAAACTGCTACTGATTTCACCATGAAAATTAAATAAAAAAACAGAATAGCCGAAAATGAATCTTACTTTTAACCGTAACAATAGCCACTTCGTAAATTCTTAGCATTCACAGACTGCAGTGTAACTTTTCCAAACTTAAACACTCACCTGACTGTTCGCACCAGCAGTGTTGTTGGATGACGACGCCATCGTTCCCTGAGGCACAACAGCAGCACCCATGTATGCTACTTTGAGAGCATGGGAAATGATCACTTCTCACGTAGTGGTTGGGAAAACTTCTCATAATTGATCAGTCACTGTGTAATTTGTACACATTACTGATTGAAAGAGCTTTAGTAACTGAGTTTAAGCAGTTATGCATGACATGTTATCTAACCATTATCAAATAATACAGTGCAGGAGGTGTTTGATAAATTGTGTTTATTCCCAGGTTTCCTGAAGGCAACATGAAAAATGGGCCGTCTTCAGCCTCCAGCGGCCTGCTGTCACTCATGATTCCCCGCCCCTCTCTGTGTAGCCACGCCCACCAGGCCAAAACAGGGCCAAAAGTCTGTAACTGAAAAATACAGATCCGAAAGTGAAAAAAAAAAATCTGAAGCTGAAAGAAAAATCTGAACCTGAAGAATTTTTTTGTACATTAATTTAAAGGATCTGAATGTGAAAAAATTTAATCTGAGACTGAATGGATTTTTAAAAAAACAATAATTAAAAAAAATTACTGAAAATTCTTTAGTAAAGTTTACTCAGAAAAATTCTAAATAAAAATATCATTGGGGTTTCAGTTCTTACAAATATTCCAAACGTTTGATTTTATTTTAAATCCAAGTCTTTCTTTTTCAAAGTTCACTCTAAAAATGTGACTTTTGCTTTCAGTTTACATATTTTCAATTTCAAATTTTTCTTTTAACTACACAAACATTTTGGCCCTTATTTAAGCCCATAGTCAACTTGGTCCTGTCACTGAGGTGATAAGAAGTAATCTCAGGCCAAGCTTGAAAGAGGAATTGGCATGTAATCATCATAACATTGGAAATGTATGTCATAGATCCTGATAATAAATCACAGTGAAAAAGTGGTTTGTACCGGGACCACAGCCCTGGGGAACACCATAACTGACTTGAGCAGTATGCTTTATTATTAATATTTTCAAGTCTAAATTAGAACCAGTCAGGTATGGTTTACATCATGTAAAGTTGTCTTCTTTGCAATTGCAACTCATCCAATGACAACAAAGCAAAGGTCTAATAATGGATAAAACATCCAGATCCTGAATGGATTTGTTTAAACAAATAATCAATTTACCAGCTAATCAGAAAACAACAAAATGTAGAATCCGAATATGTTTTGTGTGCAAAGCCTTTAGGAGTAATAGTAGAGTCTAATATGTGAGAAGCTAGTCAGTCTATGGGTTTATGTAAGACTCTGTTGTTGCTGTTAGGATCTATAATGGCAGAATTCTGCTTCCTTCAAATGCTTTTAATGTGACTCGGGTCTCGGGTCAGGACTCGGTGACGGTCCTTTCAAAAGTCAATCTGTATTTCTTTTCAGCCATTCTTTTGTGCTGCTGGAAGTCAGCTTCAGGTTGTTGTCCTGCTGAAAGACTCAATGCCCTCACCTCAGACCTGCTTTTCTCACACTGGGTACAACACTTGGCTCCAAAATATAATCTTCTGATTTCATCATTCCTTCAAAGCCTTTGGTGCCAGAGACAGCAAACCGAATGCTCAGCAGCAGGATGCAGACTACGGCATGTTTTCCTCTGGGTTGAGCTGTGGACCTCACCTGACCTGACCTAACTGACGAACATTGTTACTTAAGTCACTAATTCAGAAGCATTTAAAAAATGAGAGATTCATGCAGAGCCTCGCTTACTACCAAGTAGTACTTAACTTTATGGCTTTTTTTCCTGAAGTTGGGAGCTTTATCCTCTCTACTGGAATCTCGCTAAATGTTTGTTTGCCTTAGACTGCTTTTTGACAACCTGAAGCCTTATTTGCGCTTTGGTCCTCTTGGAAAATATGCACTTTTTTTTTGTGAAGTCTTCCATCTTCGAACTGCAGCTTCTCCCAATTCTGACCGAATCTTCACACTAAAGACAAAAACGTAAACATTACCGACCTCTGGAACAGGAAGTTAAAGATCTTGTTGGTCTTTTTTGTTTATTTGAGCTCAGGCGATAGCTCAGTTAAGCCTGGCTATTGACTCAAACTGTTTGTTGGAGGTCTCCGGTGGGGCTTGAATGTGATTTGAAAGCAAACAATTCAGTCAGTCCTTTACCTTTGTTATCTCCGATGTTAGCACAAATCTGAAGGATTACCAACAGATGACTTTATTTTTGTCAACTCTTTATCAATTTCACTCAGCCTGTATGAGAGTGAAGACTGTCACACGAACCGTAGCACCCCAGCTCCCGAACTCTGGTACACTAAACACATATGATAAATATAAACCCTAACCCAGGCAGCCTATGTAATTATGGTTGTGACAGTGTTAACCCCCCACTGTTTCTGTTTTCTTTATTTTGTGTGCATAAAACGCTGAGAGCACAATACGATATTAACCACCTCACTTTTTCCATAAAATAAAACACCTGTAATCCTAACGCCTTTCAGGGACACCATTACTCCACCGCTAGCCAAGCTTAGTTCACTGATATGTTTTGTTTTAGTAACATTTAGACGTTTTAGTTTGAGCTCTAAAAGTGTTTTATTTCCTTCATTTTGAGCTTCCTTTCCCATCAGTGTTTACCTATCAGCTTGTTTTGTTGGTTCTAGTTTTGTGGTGCTGGACGCGTTAGCAGGTAGGGCTTCAGCGCGGCGCCCAGGGCCACTTCAGCGCAGCAGATGGCTGTTGCTGAGACAGAATCTGTTACTGTTTGGTTCCAGGGTGTTCTCCTCGAGCACTGAGCCACCCCGCCACCTCGTTTGGATTGTACTTTGTTGGAGGCCACTTTCTAAAGCAGATGGAAAATGGTTGTAATTTCAGGGGCTTGTATAGCAGAGAGGAAGCTGGTGGATATGCCTAAGCAGTTTGTTCTGAATAAGAAGAAGAAGAAAATATCATTTCTGTAGCGCCTCTCATGATAGAAATCACGAGGCGCTTCACAAAAACAAAAAATATAAAAAATTGTAAAAATATAAAAAAACACTTAGAAAATGTTTTAAAATATGATGGTATCGCTTCCTCTGTGTGACGGATATTAATGTGGTCATGTCACAGGACATATATTTAGAAAGTGCTTTAAGAAAACAGGATCATAAAATACTGAAGGGAAAACAAATAATTTTAAGGCAGATTAAAGAGGAGACAGATGGATGAGAGGAGGATGGCTTTTAATCACAGGAAGAAAAAATTTTCTTTCTTCGTTTGAAGATTTGACAAATTAATGCATTTGTTCTTTTTAACTCGTCTGGAGTCATGGGGCAGCAGCAGCTCAGGAGGCTGATTGGGTTGTCCAGTGACCAGAAGGTTCGATCCTGGAGAATGCTGCTGTTGTGTCCCTGGGCTCGGCAGCCTCGCCTCTGTGAGTGTGCTCCAGTGCAGCTGTAGCTACGTCGCAGCTCATCCCCACTGATGTATGAATGGATGAATGATGCACTATAGTGTAAAGCGCTTTGGAGTCCTCTAACTCTAAAAAGCTCTATACAAACATTTGTTGTGTATCATTTGTACTTTAACCCCTGAAATGTAAAAATACTAGCATCTCTATGTCTGTATGACAACACCTTGGTGTCATTTATTTATTTGGGGATTTTCTTGGTGCACCCTCCGAGGCTGCTGGGATAACAGGGCAGAGATTGAACGCTTCTGTATCGTCACAGCATCTTTGTTATTCATATCCATCTTTTCACAGCGGGCTCATCCACATGCATATTCAGCACACCACAGACAATCAGCGCTTCTGAGCAGACGATGTGATCCGGTCCACCGGGGGGTGCTGCCTGCTTCCCTGGGGCTGTTTGTTGACAGCAGCTTGATGGAAATAGGGATTTGCAAAATTGCATCACGTAGCATGAAGCTATGCTGCATGTAAAAAATAAAATAAGAAGACATACTCTTTCATAACATAACATTGCATCAGTTATTGAAAATATAGCTTAAATAAATGTTTGTTGGACTGACGCAAGCTCGTCCTTTTCTTTGTGTTTATTCAACTTCTGATGCAGAAATCCTGTAGCAATGCTTTAGAATGGAGCTGCCACGATTTAAATGAATCATATTACCCAAAAGCAGTGTAAATAGGTTATAAACTGTAATTTCACAGAGAGCAAAGTTTGGATCTGCACAGGAACACTTTTAATAGCAGCAATCCTTCTGCATCTGCTCTCCATACTTTGCCTTAACGGTTCATCAAACGCTCATACGTCTTGATTCAAACAGCCTTTCATGTGTTTAAATGTAATTCATCAGTCAGCAAGGTGCACACGCAGGAACAGTAATGACATTTAATATCACTGCTGCAGGATGCCTCCCGGCAAGATTTATTATGAACAAGACTTTAATTCATCTTTAGTTTCTTTCCATTTCTTTTCTTTTATTCCATTTGTGTTTTTGACCAAACTTCCAAGAACATGTTCAATCCAATAAACGCCCCCCTGAATCTCTTTACCTGCTTAGTGGAAGGCCTATTTGTTGCAATAGATTCCTTTTATGCACCGTGCTTACTGTTTGTGCAAGTTTGTAAGTTTACGTTCAACTTTCTATTGTTTTATTTACCCACAGGGAGGTTATTGAGAGTTCCTAAAACATAGAACGTTGCTGACTAAATCAATAGATAATTAGTTAGGAAATAAATCCGATTTGTCTCTGTTAATCTGTTTTAGTGTTTGTTACAAGAGGAAACAGAGCCAGGCACTTACATACGTTGGGCAACGACACACCAGCGTTTCACCGTGGCTGAGGAAAAAGTCCTGCTCACTGATTAGTCCCAGTGTGAGATGTTGTGGCAGTAGCAGTGGGGTTACTGGCACAACACACACACTCGAGTGTGTTTGGGCTCACGGTTATGTGGAAGCTGTCTAAAACTCAAAGACGACCAGTCTGTCTCCTAAATCACCTGATATCTATCCTAGTGAACATTTCTAGAATTCATTCAGACAGAGAAAACACAAAAGCATCAGCATCACAAAACACCGTCTGGCACTCCATCGGCTCATGCTGGGAAAACGTGTGTTGTGGAGTTGAGTCCAAGCTGCATGAATGCCTCGGTTATTACAGCAAAAAGGGTCAGATCAAACACCGGAGTCAGTCCGTCATGTAGATTTCTGTAGAAGTTGAGTTTGAATTACTAAAGTTATCATTTTTACACACAGAAATAAAGTTAGACGCCTGGACCATTTCATGTACGTACTGTAAGAAGAAGAAGAAGAAAATATCATTTCTATAGCGCCTCAAGATAAAAATCACGAGGCGCTTCACAAAAACAAAAACTGGAAAAATTAAAAAAGAATTTAGAAAATGGTTAAAATATTTAAAATGAGCAAAAATAGACAATTGTGATTAAAAAATGTAAAGAAAAAAAGAGAGAGAGTGAATAGGAAAGAGGGAAATCAGTGGATCCTGAGGAAGGTGGAATAGGTGGGGAGAGCAGAATAAAGAGAGAGCGGTGAAGAAGGTCATACAAAAGCCAGCTTGAACAGGTGAGTCTTCAGCTGCTTTTTAAAGGAGACCACTGAGTCCACTGATCTCAGGCTCAGGGGGAGAGAGGTCCAGAGTCTGGGGGCCACAGCAGCAAATGATCTGTCACCTTTGGTCTTTAGTCTGGTGCTGCACAACCAGTAGGCTTTGATCACTGGACCTCAGGGACCTGCTGGGGGTGTAGGTACTAAGAAGATCACCAATGTAAGATGGTGCTTGCCCATGTAAGGCCCTATAGACCAGAACCAGGATCTTGAAATGAACCTTGGAGTTGACTGGCAGCCAGTGAAGCTGGAGGAGAAGCGGGGTGATGTGGGTGTGTTTGGAGGACTTGGTCAGAAGCCGAGCACAGGCATTCTGAACCACCTGTAGACGGTTCAGGGAGGTTCTGCTCAGACACGTGAAAAGAGAGTTACAGTAGTCTAAGCGTGAGGAGATGAAGGTGTGGAGAACTGTCTCAAGTTCAGAGCGGGACAGAATGGGACTCAGCTTAGCAATGTTCCTGAGATGGAAGAAGGAAGAGCAAACAAGATAACTGACATAAGAATCCAGGGTGAGAGCTGGGTCAAAGGTCACGCCAAGATTCCTGATGGAAGGTTTGGTGTGGGAAGCAAGCTGACCAAGAGAGTCTCTGACTTTGGGAACCAGCTTGTCTGGGGCACAGATGAGGATCTCAGTCTTATCTTCATTCAGCTGTAGAAAGCTTATTGCTAACAGAGCAGGTGTTTGATAGAGCCATGCTGAGTGAGGAGGAGGAATCAGGAACTCCAGAAACAGCTGGAGTTAGTGGACGTGAATTAGCAGGGTTAGATCCACAGTGTTTATAAAAACCACTTATGGAGGGAACTTGGACAGAGAAACCGCGCCGCAACGCGGCCCGGCAGGAATGTGGAAGTAGCGCTCAGGTCGCCAAACAAAGGACAAGAAGCTAGAAGATCACGCCGATGTTTACCAGATAAACCACGCTTTAAGAGAAGTCTTGTTCTCAAGGCTCCCATTCCTGTTTCTCTGATATCTTCTGCACATGTTGTCCCACACGAGCCTGGCATTTGCTTCCACATGGCCTGAATTACTAAAACGTCATGCATTACATGATAATGTCCACATGGATGTAGACGTGTTGAAAAGGAAATGTCTACCAATTGTTTTAAACTGAGGTCTAATGGCATCATAACGGATGAAGTCAAATGTTGGAAAGACACTTAATGAAATCTTAAACGATGCTACTTGCATCCACATGACACTGTGGCAAAATACTTGCGAAATCCTTTATGCTCTGTCAGGTTGATCAGCAGTAGCGGCCATCGTGGATCAAGTAGACTTCAAAAGTGGATCGGTTGTAGATGTGGGTCCAGTGAGGGCTTTTGGGGATCCAACAAAAATCTGGTTCATCAAGAGATACTGGAGTCAAAATAGGTTGAAGAAAACAATACAGATCTGACAAGATGTGTTATTCTTAAAGCATGAATCAGAGATTGCTCATACAATTATAGCTCAGTTCTATTTGTTAAAGGTAGGGATGATGGCATTTTTGCTGTGGCCACCATATTGAGTTGATTTCGGTCTGGGTGTTTAGTTAAATTCTGTCCATGGCTCATGAGGTGCTTTGCTAACAGACAGAAAAGATTGACCTCCATGGCTGACGTCGCTGCAAAGTTTCAGGGATCAGTTTGTGTGATCAGTTTGGGCTTGACTATGTTTGGGGATGACTCACAGCTACCGGCGTACGTGTGTATGGTGTATGTTTGTGTTACTGTGGTAGCCATCTCCAATCAACTCCAAGAGTGAATCAAATATGAATTTTAGTTCACAGAAGACTTTAGCTGAAATCCCTCCAGTGGTTGAAGACACAATCCACCTTCAGACAGATGAAGAAGCACCGCTACAGACCAAAACAGAAACCAGACCTGTTCAGCCTGGAAGACAGTTGCTGTCATGTGAGAGTCCAGGCTTGTGCACTGGTCCTCCGATGAGCGCGTCCTCCTTTAGCGTGTCTGTCAACAAACCAGTCCTCCTGGGGGCTATTGGCCTTTTCTGCTTGCAGGTCACATTAGTGACTCAGCCTCCTGCCTTCAGATTCAGCTGCCTCCAGCTCAGCAGTGATCTCAGCAGCAGCACCGAGGCTGTCAGTGTGAGGCGGTTATAGCTGCCACACCATCTCATTTCATCTGCACTGCCGGGTCAGCTATTAGCGCCCCTGCAGTGATGGTACAATTGTCCATGTGATCATATCTATAAATAAACGACTGTGACGCTCAGAGTAGTTTTATGTAAAGCTGCCTCTGATCGTTATTGGTTCCTGTTGAGTCAGAGGAACCTTTTTCTCGCAGCAGCGTCTGTGATCATTTGAATAGGCGCATTTAAAAGCGTAATCACATCCTTGTCTTTGATCCAGAAGAGATCAGGTGATTTTTCGAAACACGTCTGCAGATGTTTTATAAACTGGTGAGATAAAAAACAACAACTTCCCTCATTTTAACACATTTACTCATAAAAATGGTTCTAAATTTTCTGATATGTGTGACCAGCAAATGGTTCGTGTTGACAAGAGAACAACGTGAGAGCGAGCAAAGAGAAAATCGGAAAACAGGCAGAAGATGGAATAAAATAAATGTGGGTGCAGATGTGCATGAAATCAAAAGTGAACCTTGAAACAAGAAAAATAAAAGGTGTCGAATGGGAGACTCTACAACCACATCCTCCATCTTGCTGTAGTCTTTTAGCAGAACACCAAAACTCGTGTGTTACAAAGCAGCATATATGGGGAAAAGCCCATTAGGGATTGTTTAAGATGCACGTGTCGTTACTGAGCACTGCTGCTGAATGTGTCGAGATGTTCTAAAATAAAAAAAATATATTATGTTTTCTCTTTTTTATTGCATTCATGTTATTATTTTAGCAGCTGCCTTGGCCAGGACTTCCTTGTGAAAGAGACTTGGAATCTCAGCGGGATTAGTCCTGGTGAAATTGTGGCAAATTCATAAAAAAACAAATAGTGAGCAGTCAAGATCAAAAGTAACTAAGTGTAAACACTAAAACTAGAGCTTGAGCAGTTGGTAAAAGGTTGAATTAAGTATGGAGCACACACAAAACAGATGCGCTGCACCACGGAAGCGCGGCTGTTTTAAGAAGTCAAATGGTGACACAAGACTCGCTGCGCCGCAAACGCTTCTCGGGAAATCATGTAACATCGTGCGGGGCTCGAGAACAGGAAGCGGAAAGTAACTTTCCTGTTTAGAAGTGATCAGACTTGCCACCATGTTTTGTGAGAGACTGTCGTACGCTATTTATTAGAATATTTTAAGATCAATTGTACTTTAAACACGCTGATGGTGATGAGCTACGATGTAGCTACAGCTGCCCTGGGGCGCACTGACAGAGGCGAGGCTGCCGAGCACTGGCGCCACCGGTCGCTCCGACCACCACCAGCAGGCAAGGGGGGTTAGGTGTCTTGCCCAACGACACAACAACAGTGACAAATTGAGCAGGGTTTGAACCTGCAACCTTCCGATTACGGGACGAGCACTTAACTCCTCTGCCACCGTCACCCCGACAATCAGGTAGCATTTACAAGCTCCTCGTCTATGTTTTGGCGGTTGGGTTTCTGCCGTAGAGCCGTTCTGCGTCGTAATGTCTGTAGTAAAGTAGTCCACGATGTAAACAGCCGCACCGCGGCGCTGATAATTAAAGAGGCGCCTATCTTCAGCGCCGTGGCACAGGCCAACGTTTCTGGGACGTGGCGCTGCGCTCTCCGTGAAGCCACTCTCAGAAACTATAATGTCTTCTGTTTAAGAGGATGGCGCGGGCGTGACGTGGCGTAGCGCGTCTGTCTTCTAATTCATTGTTGATTTCTTATTTTACACGAAAATGATTTTTACTAACTTGTAACAGGTCCGAAATGCTAAATGCTAATTTTGAGGTGGCAACGTTAGAGAATAAAAAGCTTTTAGGATCAGAAATCCAGGATCTGCTTTAAGCACAGGATCAAGACCGTCGTGTTTGAAGACTTCAGTAAAGATTTTGATTGGACTCAAATTCAGTGCCAGGGAAGTTCTGAGGCCATGTATGGTCTTCTGAAAGGAAAGGAAAGAACTGTTAAAGACCAAGTTCACTGAGACAACACTTTTCACTGGTTATTTTTTAAATCTAACCGACCTCTCTGAGGATAACATGCAGACTACACATGAAAGTAGTCTCCTACACCTATCTCCTGCAGTAGCTTCTGACAGGGAATAGACAGCAAAACGCTGGCGTTAGACAGCCCTGACAGATCTACGTCACACTGTAAATTACAATTCACAGACTCAGCCATCTTGGCTTGCAACGACTGTTGTTGGTTGTTGTTTTGCGTGTTCATACTTTGCAAGTCATTTTTTTTATCTGTACTTTTACTTTTACTTGAGTATATTTTTATTTTTAGAGAATTGTGCTTTGCTACATTTTCAATCATATCCATTACAAAATATCAGGTGTCGCAGCGCCTACACTTTTATAATGAGGACATTAAACAGCAACACTTTTCATGCAGTTTTGCTCATAAGCATCAGTCCAGTCCCTGTGATGCACTCGCTGTTTACCCCCTCTCTCCCTCTAGCTCCTGCTGGTTGAAACCCGCATCTTCGCGCACCGGTGTTACGACAGTAGTGCTCGGTACGGTAGTCTACCTAATTTCCATCTTTGAAATGTGTTTCCCCAACTGCTCCGCACGGCAGCAGCTCTGGCTCACGTCTAGTTCCTGAAACAGGAGCTTATTGTGAGATTGATTCACAAGGCATTCATTCATTCATATTCGACACCACAGCAGAAACTCAAACAAGTGAACGTGGCATTTCATTTCAGTTTGTGAATGAGCTTTGGCTCCCGGTGGAGAAGCTCAAACTTTGTGATGGTCTTGCTGATGAGTGAGGGGTTAGTAGGCGGATTGGAGCAGGATCTGGAGTGATTGATGTGTTGAAGAGATATCCGAGTGGAAAGGTGGGGGTGTTGATTGATCAAGAAGCCCGCGTCTCGGCCCATCTATTGGGCCATTCCCATCTGTACCGGGTCGGCCCGGGCCGGGTAGCCCCATTCGACCCCAGCCTGGCCCGGTTGATTCGACACATCCTTGCCTTAAGCCCATGTGGGCTGATTCTACCCACCAATCAGAGGCTTGCTCTAATGGAAGGTGTGAATTTGCTGTCAGCAGTGGGTGTGTTGGCCCTGGTCGGCCTGAAGCAGACCCCCTCGAGAAGAGGGCTGAGAGTGAGCCTTGGTTTGCCCGGAAAAATACCAGGCCACCCAGATATGTAAACAACCTACGCTACCCGGCCCGGGCCGACCCGGTACAGATGGGAATGGCCCATATGGTTATGAGCTGTAATGAGTAAAAGTAGCTGGACTCAGTCAGAGATACCAGGGCTTGCTGGAGAGTAAATGTCTCACAGCTGGACTGGGAACTTCTTGAGGACATTCTAGATGAGAGACAGCAGATGAAGTGGTGTGTTGAGGGTCTGACCTCATGAGGAACTTACTATGCAGTGATTTTCTCCAAAATGACTGTGCTAAAATTGCTCTGAAAAGCAAATAATCACATCAGCGCCAAGAAACTTCATTTCCCATGATGCTTTGCACACGGAAGCATTGTGATGACGTCACCGCCTAATACCAGAAACACGATCTGCGGGAGGCGGGAGCTTGGAGCTTTCCCGCGACTTCAAAGACTATAAATCATGAATGAGACAAAGAAACCTCGTTCTTTTGCCCAGGATACCTGGCGGTAAGGACACGCTCGTCGAACGCTCCGACAACTTGAGCACGCGGAAGCTCTAAGTGCCCAAGTTGAGCCACGCAACCGCTGGAAACCACTCCACCATCATCGGGACCTGACTGGGAACGAGCGGAGCTCCATTCAGCTCTCAGAGACGCTGTAAGTTGTCAAACTCAGCACAAAAGAAACTTCGTTCTCTTTGTGTCCAGCCCGTGGAGAAACACTCGTGGAGCCAAACAACGGAGAAAGCATCAAACCGACGGATGACGCTGAAAACTGCGGAGAAAAACGGAGAACCGTCAAATCATAACAGCGGGGGACGCCTCGCTCTTCTGGTGATCAGAAAACTCATTTTTCTCTCTCCTTTTCTCCTCCCGTTTCCTCTATAGTCCAGAATAAGCAATAAAACCGCGCTATTGCTTAAAAAGTAGCTTCGTGTTTTCCTCTTTCGCTCCCAATTCGTCCTTCGGGTCATTTTGAATAAATAAACTGCTTATTGATCATTGTTTGGTATCTTTAAATGTTTTCTGCTTGGCCACGTGGTTAAACTAAAAGATATTATTCGTGATTAATCCTTTGTGTTGTTTCATGATCCTTTGAAATGTTTTGAGTGAATTTAAGGTTAAGTTACTGATGATTCTAAGTGCCTTGGAAGTTAAAGTGCAAGTTGCCACCCACACTTTAGCCAGACAAAGGGGTCAGCCATCTTGCACACAGACTCCATTTTAGAAACACACACACACATACATACACACAAAACACCTTGAACATTATTTTGAATATACATCCTTTTATTATATCACATGGTTATTATTCATTTATGCCACTGTTTATTCATTTGACAAATTGTTAATTAAACGTTATAAAATTCAGATTTTCGTCTCCAGTAGCTTTGTTGTGTCGAAGAGAAGTCTCTGCTCCAAGGATTCTACGAACTTCAAGAAAGACTGATAAGAGTTTTGGATTCAATTTTTCCCCAGTTGAAGGGGAATGGTGCCCCGTATATACTTAAGAATATCTTAATTAATTAATAAATCAGTAAATATTCCCATATTTACAGAATTTATTGAAGAATCCAAAAGTAAGTTAACGCTTACTAATTGTTCGCTCCTAATAACCCCAACAGGTGGAGATCTGAGGATCTCTGCTCAAACTGTTGCCCATGCGTAGATGCATCCCATGATTACATTTAAGAACAACTGTGTGTTTTATGTTTATGTAGGTTACGAGTCTTTGAGTGGGAGCATGCCGTTTTCTGCTAGGATGGACTACATCAGATTTACACACAAACAAACCTGAATGATGTCCACTGCAGACCGCTAAAGTAGTCACACGATTATTGGAAACGTTTCTTTCTGTTCTGATTTCTAACACACACTCATTTTAAAAGCAACAAACAACAACAACAACAACCTTACAGCCTGTCGGGAGCCATGCTGATTACATTTAGTAGGCCCGGATCACTCTCACCACAGAAGAGAGGCGATGCTCCTGGAAACATATTGTTCACACAGCGATGATGTGATCTGATGTCTCGGATGTAGTTTCATGATTCCCGCGCATCATCCAGATGTCCAAGATCCAACAAACACAGAAACATGTAGATTTAGATGGAAAACCATCTCCCTGCTGCTGTCACAAAATACAAGCTGCTACCTGATCATCCATCTCCAAGCAGCTAACGCTGCTATGATGGAGAGGTGTGTGTGTGCGTCTGCATGTGTGTGTTAATGTAGTTTAGGCTGACACTCACTGTTTTTGTTTAAAAGGTGATTTTTTTGACTTAATGACTTGATGAAGGTTGACATCACATGGCTCTAACTAACTTCCTCTCAGCAGCTCCTGCTGCCCTACCCACCAGCACACAAGCAGGGATGGTTAAAGCCATCTGCAGTGTTTACTTGGTCTATCTCCACTCACACTTCCCCTTACATAGATTAAGCCTCAGAAGCTGCCTCTTGGCAATTAAATCTATCAGAGGGCAACAGAGAGCGCTCTGTCAGAGCTGTTCCAATTATTGCAGTTTAAATGAATATGGATTCAAAACTTTTGACGAACGCAAAGTTAGTTAATTTGCAACTGGGGACTTGGAAAAGGAGTTCTTCTGCTGTCACGTCTCCTGGTTTGTTTTGCTTTCTCCTCAGAAGAACACAAACGTCTCATTTAGGATCCTCCTTTCTTGTTGTTTACAGACACATAGAGAACTGGACGGGACTGCAGACTCTGAGAGACGTCGATATGGAGCTCTACACTGGGATACAGAGACTGTGAGTGCTGTTATTGCGTGTGTGTGTGTGTGTGTGTGTGTGTGTGTGTGTGTGTGTGTGTGTGTGTGATGCTGTGTAAAACTTAGAAACCTATCTTTAATCACTGTTTTATGTCACGTTTCCCACTTGTTTACGTCAGAATAGTCAACACTTCCTTTCCAAAGACAACAGCAGCTCAGTATTCACAAGACGTCAGTTTTAAGGGATTTTTGGCTCATTTCTGTGTAAAAATTATAATAATTACTGTCTACCAGTTTTGCTCTGCTGCTCTGGTTCAATAGCACTGATGAACTAACTGTACTGCTGCCATCCTGAAACAGATCTAATCCCCCAATTTTCACAACAGTTTGTTTAAAATTATTCTAAAAACTTTGACACCACAGAGTAGTTGATTTTACATGGATATGTGTTTTGATGAGCATGTTACCTCCTGCAGGATCGTCTTTTTATTTCTGCCAAAGTAACATTTAATGTAAAGGTTGTATAAAACACATTTGTTTGAGTCAAAATAAACTGCAGATGTTTTAATATGACAGCAGCCTGCAGTAGAAATCGGTCCAGTTGGACGACTCCTTTTTAGCTAGTAGATAATCTAAGGTGACCACTAGCAGCTACCGCTAGCAGCACGCATCAAATTCAAATTGCTAACACTAGCATACAGAGTCCGAGATGGTACGGCTCCCATCTACCTGAATCCTCTTGCAAAGGCTTACGTCTCGGCCCGGCCGCTCCGGTCATCACAGGATCGTCGGCTAGCAGGGCCTACACCACGCTCAGGACAATCCAGACTCTTTTCATGCATCGTTCCACAAATGTGGAATGACCTTCCAAGCACGACCAGAACAGCGGCTTCCTTTTCAATTTTCAAGAAACTCCTGAAGACCCTGCTCTTCAGAGAGCATCTTCTAAACTAGCACCCTCCCTGCACCCGTCCCCCCTCTCTACTGTCCACTCCTTGTTCCCTACTTTCCATGACTGAGGCCAAGTTGTTGTTATTGTTGTTGTTAGCCTCAAGGGCAACATGCCGATTATCACTTGTAAGTCGCTTTGGACAAAAGCGTCTGCTAAATACATGAACATAAACAAAAACATTTATTTTGTAAGTGGATACGTTTAAAAAATCAGTTTTTAGTTCATGTTGCTGCCGTCTTCAGACAGATCCAGTTCAGTTTTACACAGCTGTCGGTTTTACCTTATATGGTCATTTAAAGATAGACTAGGCAGTTCTGGCTTGCCCTTAGCACTCCCTAGTGTTCATTTGTAGAACCAAAACCAAACATCTCCCAGCCTTCATCAGTGTCTACAGGAGGGAGTCATCATTAAATTAAACAAATCAGCTGTGTTCTTGATCTAAAACATGCTGGAGCCAGACTACAGCGCCGGGTATGTCAGCTCCCAACAAACTGGACCGGCAACTGCGAAGCTGCAAGTGGAATTTTCTGGCCACAGGAGGTGATGGGGCTGAGTGGTCGTTCATTGACCCTGTAAAGGGTCCTTTTAGCACATACTGGCTCAAGACAATGATTTAAAAATATGAAAAAAGTTGCAAAGTATCTTTTTAAGAAGAAGTATTTCAAATTCCTGCAGGAGCTGACCTGAACCAGTTGAACTGGACATGTTGTTGCTGCTGGACACATTAATGTTTGTATAAAACTACAGAAATCTGTGTACACAAAATTCATTAGGGCATAAATGGTTATGAAATAACGGACACTGGAGCTGTTTTGACACCACAATAACTCTCAGACTAGCTGTTAGCTCATCAGTCTGGACGTTAAAACTGTTTGTCTGAATTATGGTTTAAAATCCTCGAATGTCTGATTCTCCTCTAAACGCAGCCAGGATGGCTCATAAGTATAGAAGAGCAGGTGATGGTGTATGTCTGATAATACACAAACCAGCTTTGTACACCCCCCACACACTTTACTGATCAACTAATGCTAAAACGGAGCAGAGACAATTGAATCAGGAGCCCTTGCTGTAGTGTCGGGAGGTGTTTTTGCTCGTCTAGTTACTTCTTAAGGACATTTCATACTTTACACATCACAAGACACACACTTAACAGCTTTCTGCCACATTTTTCAGACCCCCTTGCCCATTTAAGTTTTCTCCTCTATGCAGAAAACCATATTCTCCATTGCCCTCCAAAGTCCAAGATGGCCTCCCCCCATGATCCCTCATCAGGGAGGCCAAGTGCAATATCTGCACCATTGAATTAGCATTTTTCTCATTACCACTGCCTCCCTCTGCTGCCTTGTCAGGGACACCCCCCCGGGCTGCAGGCGCCGTGAGGCGATGAGTGAGGAAAGGCTTCCTGTCACCTCGTTTTACATTTGACCTCCTCATCACCGTCTTTATTTGACCGAAATGAGGGAAGATGCACTTATTCCAGATTCAGCACATCTCCAGAATAAGAAGCAGATGTTATTGCTCAGCACTCCTCCAGCTGATCCTGCTCAAAGTTCCACAAATCTAACACGATCGTTATTTAATCTGGGGTTTTATTTAAAGTTCACCAACAAGATTTAATCGAATGTTACAATGCTAACTGCGCTGAAACTGACTGGCAGTGGCAGCACAGGGGGTGTGGGCTGCAGGTTGTAGGTTTGATCCCGGTTCCAGCCAGAGAATGCTGCTGTTGTGTCCTTTGGCGCCAATGCTCCGCAACCTCACCTCTGCCATGTAACTCGTCATCACCAGGGTGTGAATGTGTGTGTGAAAGGGTGAATGACTGGTTGTGTTGTGAAGCGCTTTTGGGGGGTTGCAGAACCTTAAAAAAGTGCAAAAAAAAATATTTACCATGAATACATTTGAGGTGCATGTTGTTAATGATTTTCAGAAATACCTGAAAAACTAATTCAGGAAGGTGTATAAAATGAAATCCTCGTTTATTTAGAGACATCAGAGGCGTGTTTAGGTTGTGTAAACATGGTGGGTTCACCACACTTTTAGTTCTTTCAGTAACTTATTTTACAGCGTTAGATTTTAGCCTCCTGACCCCGCAGCTGTGTTGTTGGTGACGTGTTTTCCCCCTCGCTAGTGTGGATCTTTAGGACCTTACGGGTATTAGAACCGAGAAACGTCATAAAAGTTATAAAATATGAAAATGTCCCCATTGTAAACACTGATCAACAAATAAATGAATCGAATCTTCCCAAATATTAAAAGCAGGTCTAAAGAGAAGACTGGCTTTCTGCCCCATACTTCTTTCTGGTTAGCACGTTAAAGCATGTTTGTTCACATCCTGCCCTGAGCTGTGTGTCGGGTTCCTCTGCAGCCACTAATGAGGACCGGGTGTAGGGGGTGGGGATGGGGGGCTCTGCAGATAAACCCCTCAGACCAGCAGCAAGAGTAATCTCAGGGAGCTTTACAGATAAAGTAAACAAGTCCAATTAAACCTTAATTGAATACAGTTCAGTAAAATCCAATTAGAGTCTAATTCAATTCATCACAGTCTGTTTCAGCTCCATGTAACCACAAATATAAAAGTCCAGTTTGTAAAGAGGAATAAAGGTCTGGTGTATCAAATCTTCAGTTTGATTTAATCCTGAAGCAGGGGAACCATAGCAGTGAGAGGACCATCTCCATCCATCACAGCCAGGATAAAAGAACAGATCCATATTTTAACAAAAGCATTGGGATGGGAACAAAACAACACAAGCTCTTCAAATATAGGCAATGTAGAGTATTATGGGACATTAGCTGGCAGTCTATAGGCTTTAATAGCACCATTAATCATAAAATGCTTCCAGATTTACTTTTATTTATTTTAAAATCATTTGTAGAAAAATTACAGTGTTAACCCTTTGATGTATAATGCTCACCTTCCCACCCGAAATAGCTGCAACCAACCCGCACCCAGACCTTGTCCTTTGGGCAAGGTCCTGCCGGCATGTCTTCATTGTCGAGCTGACAGTCCCTTGGGAGGATGCCGTTGACGAAGCATTCGAATGGAAGCGGCTGCGGTGTGCAAGCCTAGCAGCTGAAGCGCGGGTGGGGGGTGGGGGTGGGGGGTGGAACGTGAAGGTGTGGCCATTGGAAGTGGGATGCAGAGCTTTTGTAGCCAGTTCCATAATAAGGCTTTTGAAGGAAGTAGGGATCAGAGGCCAGGCCCAACGGAGGGCAATCAAAGAGCTCGCCACTGCAGCGGAACACAGCAGTCACTGGCTGTGGCTTAAACAACGGGATGCTATTTGGGCTGCCAAATGATGACGTGGTGCTTCCGAGTGACACATACCCGGGTCTGATCAACCAGGGGTGAGCCAACCCTGGCAGAGGGTGTATTGTGATAAGTGGCCGAAACACCCAATGAGGTCGGGGCACACAACTGAAGATGTGTCACGCCAGTTTCACCACGAAATCTGTGGCAAAGTGCACTCCACCAAGTTCTCAACTATTGTGCTGAAAGGGATCTGTAACAACTAGTCCTAGGAAAATTCTCGATGTCTGGCGTGAAACCAGTGACCGCTGCGAAAGGGCAGCTGACAACCCGGGAAAGACCTGGTGATGGCCTGAAGAGACTGCCCCAATGGAGCTAACGCGAGTTAGCTACCTGTGCTAGCAGAATCCTTATAACACAAGGATTTGACAACTAGTCCTTGGAAAATTCTACAGTGGACAGGTACTCAAAATTGTTATTTATTTATTTTAGCTATTAAGCACAGCTGTTGAAGACTTGTGAGACCCTCCCTTTGGACTTCGGTAAGTCGAGCCAAAATATTTCATGTTCAGAATGCACGCTGTCCACTGAGGTGGACATGTAATAAATTATTTGTAAATTTTTAAATGTTACAAAGGATATTTGTTGAAATTTGTTTCATTCACACCTAAAGATGAATGAAAAATTTTGTTTAAAATTTCATGGTTGAAGATTTCATAATTAATGCATCAAAGGGTTAATAACCCTTTGACCTGCAGGTCACTGGGGCACGCTAGGTCCTTTTGCCTTTGTGGAACCTGCACATAAGCTGGACTAAAAAACGACTGCACTTTAATGAATGTGCCCTCAAAATAAAGATGCTTAAAAAAACAGTTAAACATTAGAACCTTGAACTTTTGTTTCCTCAGTTGAGTTATACCTTCAATAAACTAAACCACATTTTCAAATACTCTTATTTCCTCTTGTCAGGTTTAAGCACCTAAAGCCGGGCGTACACTGTGCAACTTTTTCACTTTTTTGAGCCGATTTTCCACTCGTGCGAGAATCCACGAGATCGGGCCGAGTTTTGCGCTGAGCGTCGTGTAGTGTACAGGGGGTTACGAGAGGCGATTAACACCACGTGACCAGCTGCCGATCAGCAGTCGTGAGCTCGCACGGACTTCTGGCGTGTTTGATATTTCGCTCGTCCCTCGTGAGGGTATCGCACTGTTGAAGCGGCGCTGCGAGCAGCTGCGACCCAAAAAGTATCAGAACCACTCACGGCGCATGCGCAATCCTGCATCAACACTGCTCGCTATTTCCCTGATAACACACGTTGTTCATTTTAATTCCTACACGATTTTTTTTGTCACAATGATTGTCAAGAAAGCGTGTTTGTCGTGTTCATGTCAAATTAAACTGATCACAAAACACAGATTTACTTTCTTTATTTCGTTTTCCTCATCCAACCCCCATAAATCCCTGTGTGTCCTTCTGCAGCACTCCCAAAGGACAACAGACAAGACAAGACAAAAAAGTCTGACGTGTTGAGTAAAAACTGCTATTTTTAGCATATTTTTAGGGCCGACGTGTTGCTACCAGACGTACAGTGTGAGCAGTCAGGTCGCATCCGAGAACTGGGTCGTACAGTGTGAGCTCCTGACTCGTGAGATCTGCCCTGCGAGGAAGTCGTACAGTTTGAGCTGAAGCTGAGTGCTACGAGTGAAAAAGTCACACAGTGTCCGCCCAGCTTTAGACACCAAATAACAACACAACACAAGGAAAGAGACACAAAAGTCGGATTTCTGTTTTTAAGCTGGAGGAGAATGACAGAGACAACACGTTGTGATCTCCACCTCACTCTGTGAGATCTCTCGCCACTCTGGCCTTTGGAATCCAAGCGTCTTTATTTATTACAGGTTGGGAGCTTCCCTAGTTACATGCCTGAAGAGCTGATCTGAAGGGAGGGAGGAAAACACAGCTCTCAGTCTTTAATTGTTACAAGTTTCAAACAAAGAGCATTCATTATTGCACAAGGAACTTTCAGTGTCTAATCACACGATGAGTAGCAAACAGTTGCACGAGTCACCAGTTGTCAGGTCACCAGATCTCCTTGGGCCATCCTTGGGTCACCAAGATTCAGCATTCTTATAGTCTCATGAGGGGACTTAAAACAACACAGCAACTGTTTAAGCATCAAATGGTAAAATCTTTAAGCATAAAAGATGATAAATGAAAACAAACTTTAAATGTAATAAAAGCATAAAGCATGATAAAGAAAACATATATAATTATTCTAAAACCTCTCTACCGCAATTAATTAAAAGTTGGATGAATGGTAAAAAAAACAACAACTAAAACCTGCCATGGATGCAAGTTTATTATAATGTATAAAAAGTGTGTTATTGAGAAACAATTCTGACTGGTTTTAATGGTCGTCTTCTCAGACCGGAGCACATTAGAACATGATTCGACAGCTGAGATCACAGCGTGAGCTCAGAAACACTTCTGAGAACAAAAAGGATGAGCACAGTTTGTCACTAATGCAACTCACAGTCAGAACAATAAATAAATAAAAAACACCACAGCAACTTGGTCCAGTGCAGAGTCTCAGCCTATTCCTGGACTACAGCTGAAGAGGAAATCTGTTCTCAGATCTGTCAACATTAAAGAGCAAGTCACCCCCAAATCAACCTTTTTTTGCTGATAACTACATAAATGTGTGTGTCTAATCGTGCTGCAGACATGTGTAGTCAATAATTTGGTACTTCAGTGCATCTTAGTTAAAATTTAAATATTCTGCCTAAAACTGGCAGTGTTGTGCCGTCGTCAGGTAAAAACTCTGCACTGCATTTGAATTTAAATCTGCCACCGCTATTGGCTAAGAGGTATGCTATGATGTAAACTGGTCCTTATGATGTCACGAAGTCGTTGTGAGCCTGTGTGTGTGTGCATTGGTTTGCGGCTCCGCCCTCTCGGTCTGCAAGGCAACAGCATTTGTTGCATTTTTCAAACATGAAGAGGGAGTTGAGTAAGAATCTGGCAGGGGTTGACTTGCTCTTTAAGAATTCTTCATGGGAATCGTTCAGACCTGTCAGCTTCTGCAATCGCTGGCACATCATGAGAGAAATATGTCACAAAGAAGCAGCTGTAATCAAGAAAGCAATTCTCCTTCACCGCTGCTGCAGTGGCTCTGATCAGCCTTCAAATGCTCACGGTGTTCAGGGGAGAAGAGGGAACAAAGTCAGGAACTCCTCAACATAGATGGGTTTGAAACTGCTCATCAGTCTGGTTAGTGCCACCATGGATCCAAATCAGAAACATTGTCATCGGAGTGTTGCAGATCTCTTCCTGGTGCTTGTGTCTCAATTTCACATCAGCAAAGAGGTTGCAAACCAAACATGGTTCTCAGTGAAAAGCAAACCTCAAGCATTACTAGTTATAACCCCTTGGCGTTTGTCATGACTGGTAATGAGTCTCACATCACTGTGGAGAGAGCTGCCTCACTCTTCTCCACAAAATCGGCATTAGTCAGTCTCATCAGAGGGTTCTCCAGCAGAAAACAGCCTGTTTAAGGTCAAAGATCAGAGGTTCTCCTTCAGGAAGTTCTGCTAGAAAGCTAAATTCATGGTTCCATCTGTTATAACAGATGTTCCAGATCCTGCAGCAGCAGAATCACCCCAGACCGTCACACTACCACCACCGTGTCTGACTGTTGGTGTGATATGGTATTTCAGCTATGAAGTTGTAGTATTACACACTCTGATTTTCACATAAGTCCTGCCCCTTTTTGATTTTGATTTTCTTGACCGGATGTGCTAGCCTGGCAAGCCATCCTTAAGTCAATATATAGAATGGCCATCATCACTAGATAGATCTCAATTGTGGGGCAGAATCTATGGTTGTCTTTTAAACCAATAGAGCACTGTGATTGGCTCACCAAGCCAGTAGAGAACTGTGATTGGTCCACCAAACGTGTAGAGGTTTTACAGATTTTACTGTCTGACTAGATATTTGAGATCCGTTAGTCTACCTCATGTTGTCAGACAGGTTCTACTACAGTGATTCTATTCTACAGGTCTGGTGTGTGTGTGTATTTGTGTGTGTGTGTGTGTGTGTGTGTGTGTGTGTGTGGGGGGGGGGGGGGGGTAGTTTAATGCATAGGGCCCAATTTAGCTGATCTAAAACATTTAATTGTGAATTAAAAGTACCAAACACTGAAGACCTCTGCAGGGGGGTAAATAGGTTTAAACCACACTATAAATGTAATATAGAGAAATAACTATTCGTGTTAATTCCTTGCGTGTAACCTAGTGAGCTGGTGCTCCCTCCAAAATGTCTAAAAGACCTTTGTGTAGCAGCAGACCTCACAGCCTTGAGTCTATTTTTAGAAGGTAATTGTCACCAACAGCTGGATGTGAGCAGCTCAGTGCAGTTGGAGGAGCTCACTGAGGAAGTCAAGGGCTTCTTTGGAGGAAGGCATCTGTGATTACAAGATTAAAAGTCATTACAATTGTAGCTCCGAATAGTTGTTCCCGTGCAGTGGGAATTCCAGAAGTCCTTCAGGGGATTCAGCTGGGTTTCTGGCAGAATGAAGATTGGTTCCATTTCACTATTTTTTTTACCAGTTAGCCTAATGAGCAAGGTTTCGTTCAGCAGTAAAGTCATCACATGGTGCATCAAAGAGGGAAAAGAGTCATCTAGCCTCAGAGTTATACCGAGGGCACGTTGGTAACGATCCATATTAACTTACAGCATATATAACATTTTATTTTCTATGTGCATGTTGATTTTAATCTATTTACACAACCTCATCATAAATGATTGTGCATATAGACAGCATCCAGGTGCAGCTAACACACATTAGAATATCCAATATATCCCAATAGAGTTTTTATTTGGACCTTTACAACTCCTCAACTTGTTCATGTATATAGAATATGAAATAATGCTACATTTGATTGTATTAATGAATTAAAATCTTGTCCTTCCTCAGATAGAGAAGTCAGATGAAGAGATATACACGGTGTTGACTCTGCAAGTCTGGAGGCTCAATTCCATTTTTTTCCCGCAGAGATCAGAATTTTATCTGTGTTCATGAGTTAATGATGACCTCCATCAGACTCTGTTGTGAACAGGCCCTGCGACGTGATGTCTCTGAGATGACTGATCTGTTGTTTACCATGTAGACCATCTATCTGTGCACCAGAGCAGTTTTTACTGGACAAACCTGACAACACAAAACACTTAATGTAATCCTTCTAAAATGCTGTTTTTATTTTACTTCTGCACAAAATTTACAGAACCTTCAAATTTTCACAATGAGTCGGATTCTATATTGTTATTATTGTTCTTCTTCTTCTTCTTAATAATAATAATAATAATAATAATAATAACAAAAATAACTGGTTTTGGTAAAACTCATCTTACAGGAGATTTTTTTAGGTTGTGCTCAGCTCCAGACACAAGTCATGGTGCACAAGCTAAAATAATTACAGTTTTTAGTTAAACCTGTTAACTTCAAACCTGAAGTCTCCATAGGTCATTTATTCAATGCATTATGGGTATGCTGCTGTGGTTTAACTCCCCTTTTCAACTCAAAATAACTGGATATATCAAACAATGCTGTGACTTTTTTCCTCAACATTTTATCTTTTAATTCATGTAATATGAATAACTGGGAACATCTTCCTCATTAGTTTTTTTCTACTGAGGGGTTCAGATTAGCTGTGGTGCCTAATAAGATTTCCTGGAAAATAAAGATGAGCTTTTATACTCTGGAAAAGACCAAAAGAAAAACAGAACGATGCAAGTCCATCCATCCATCCATTTTCAGCCGCTTATCCTGAGTCGGGTCGTGAAGGCAACAGCCTAAGCTGAGACGCCCAGACTTCTCTCTCCTCAGCTACTTGGGCCAGCTCTTCCAGGAGAATCCCAAGGCATTCCCTGCCCAGCCGAGATATATAGTCCCTCCAGTGTGTCCTGGGTCTTTCGTTGCGTCTCCTCCCAGTTGGATGTGCCAGAAAAACCTTACCAAGTAGACGTCCAGGAGGCATCCTGACCAGAAGCCCGAGCCATCTCAACTGGCTCCTCTCGATGTGGAGGAGCAGCGGGTCTACTCTGAGCTCCTCCCGGATGACCGAGCTTCTCACCCAATCTCTAAGGAAGAGCCCAGCCACTCTTCGGAGAAAACTCATTTCAGCCGCTTGTATCCGCAATCTCGTTCTTTCGGTCACTACCCAAAGCTCATGACCATAGGTGAGGGTAGGAACGTAGATCGACCGGTAAATCGAGAGCTTCACCTTCAGGCTCGGCTCTCTCTTCACCACGGCAGACCGGTACAACGCCTGCATCACTGCAGATGCAACACCAATCCTCCTATCGATCTCATGCTCCAGTTTTCCCTCACTCGTGAACAAGACCCCGAGATACTTAAACTCCTCCACTTGGTGCAGGACCTCATCCCTGACCCGGAGAAGGCATTCTACCCTTTTCTGAATCAAGACCATGGTCTCAGATTTAGAGGAGCTGATTCTCATCCCAGCTGCTTCACACTTTCTGTGAGCCACTCCAGCGAAAGCTGGAGATCACGTTCTGATGAAGCCAACAGGACCACATCATCTGCAAAAAGCAGAGACCTGATCCTCAGTTCACCAAACCAGTTCTAAGAGTACCAAGGATACACAATAAGAAGCAAACAATAAGTAAATAAAATCATGTTTTTAAAAAACAATGGGCCTGTCTTCATATTGTGTGTGACTGAATTTAGAATAAAATACATGTTTTTGGTGTTTTTTTCTACAAAGTTTGATCTTTGCTTTATCTTTTTTCATTGCAGCACTATCATGAATTGTAACCTGAGGCAGATCCAGGCCAGAGCGTTTGCTCAGAACCCACACCTACGCTACATGTGAGTAAACACTCCATCTTTGAAGCCATGTTTCCGTGCCCATAAAAGATTTATTATGATCTACTCAGCTTGACAGCTCCGACTATATGGCTGTATACGAGTTAGCGTTCAACAGGAGATGATGCACTTGATAGAGACTGGCTTGGGGAAAATTGTAGCACCGCCATTACTGTTGCAGCAGCCACATGTCTTAAATGAGACATCCATTATTTGCCTTGGATAATTGGATTCCTATCTGCCCCAGTTTCTTTGTGCTTTGCCAGAGCAACGTGGCGAAGACGCAGTTCCATTTAGACCGCGCTCGCCAAATGGACAATTTGTCCACAAGGCCGAGCATCACAGAGCCAGGCGAGGAGCAAAGTAATTTCTTTAACAAAGGCTGATGTGTCACCGTATGACAGCCCGTTATTCCTCAATTTTCCAGAAGTAAACATGCTGAGGGACTCAGTCACTGTCAGTTACCTGAACACACTGCCATTTGCAATTTCTAGTCGTTGATCTATGAGCAGTTTGTCTCTTTTCTACAGCAGATGGCTGTTGCTTGGCTTGAAGGTGTGCATGTCTCTGTGTGTGTGTGTGTGTGTGTGTGTGTGTGTGTATGTGTGTGTGTGTGTGTGTGTGTGTGTGTGTGGCTGCAGGCTGTAATGTAACGTAGATACTAAAATACAATATTATCCATTTGACAGCATAACCTTGCTTGTTACTGAGGCAGAAATACTAGTTGGACTAAGCTGTCAAAGAAGCAGACTCTTTCAGCTCGCGAGTGTAAGTCCATCTGTGCTCCTGCTTCCACATGTTTTCTACCTGGATAGCTCTAAAAACCATGATACTGCTTCTCTTTTTATCTAGCTTGGTGATTGATGGAGCTAACAGAGCCTATCGGCTTTTAATGAAAGTTATTTAAAGCTTTAATTTCCTCTTCAGGAGACAGATTTGCAAACACAAGTTGGAAAGCAAACAAAGGATCCTACCCTGCTTCCTGTATCTAAACATGCTACACCAGGGACGCCCAATCCTGGTCCTGGAGGGCTGGTATCCAGCAGGTTTTGTGGCTTTTCTGCTCCAACACACTTGATTAACTGGTTGAATCACCTGTGCAGCAGCTCATCAGGCTCTGCAGAAGCCTGTTAATCACCTGCTGATTGATATCAGGTGTGTTGAAGCAGAATTAAAACTAAAACATGCTGGATACCGGCCCTCGAGGACCAGGATTGAGCACCCCTGTGCTACACAGTGGGGGCAGACTTTAAATTTACAGGTGCTGGTCATAAAGTTAGAATATCATAACAAAGTTGATTTATTTCAGTAATTCATTAGATTCATTACAGGCAGACTGATATATTATAATGATTATTTCTTTAGTTATGATGATTATAACTGGCAACTAATGAAAATCCCAAATTCAGTATCAAAGAATATTAGAATATTGTGAAAAGAGTAAACATTGAAGACCCCTGGTGCCACACTCTAATCAGCTAATTAACGCACAACACCTGCAAAATCCTTTAAATGGTCACTGAGTCTAGTTCTGTAGGCTACACAATCATGGGAAAGACTGCTGACAAGACAGTAGTCCAAAAGTTCATGGTCTTTTCACTCAACTTGCCCTAGCTGAAGCTAGGGCTGGGCGATATGGCAAAAATAGAATATCACGATTTTTCCAATACTTTATCACGATTTCGATTTTATCACGATTTTTTATCCATGAATAGCATAACTTCAATTGCGTATTAAAGAAGAGAAACATTGAATAAACAAACATTTATTCATATTAGGGATAATCAGCACAGTGCTAACACACTTATATTTTAAACTCACACCAGAGATGATAAAAGCCCTGAGAGAAACAAATACAAAAATCAGTTTTTCTCGTTTTTCAAGTAACTTAACATAAATTAAAATCGTAAACATATTTAAAGTGCAAACATGTCAATTGCAAACGTATTGTGCAAACATTAACTTGTTCAAAATACTATGTAGCTCCCAGTTGCTCATGTAGTGGATAGTTAAGCTCAAATACGGCTCTGATGTGCGGCTGGACCAGAGATCGCTTGTGGTAGCAAAAAACTGGGCATTCTGAATATTTTCTGCAACAAGTCTCTAAATAAAGTAAAATTTTCCAGTGCAGAGTGGAGACAACCCATAGAAGCACTGATTTGATCTCATTTCAGAGAAAAATAGAACAGGTTAGATGCACCTAATAAATAAAATTACTAACAAACTCAGAAATCTTTCTTTGCTTCACTGTTCTGGTGCTGAGAATATCACTAATGCGGATCAAAGGAGATACACGGATGAATGCACCTCTTATTATTTGGAAACTACATTTACTGCAGCTGGCAGAGGCAGAGATTGTTTCTATTGATACACGGAGTTTACAGAATCATTTTAAATTGTAATAGGGGAAGACTGCAGGAGGGAGCGGTAAAATACAGGGGGTCCCCAACAAAAACAAGAAACTACGAGTCTGATGAAACCCGCTGGTTTTCCATCAGGCAGTCACGGGGCAGCTCCAGCGACCCAGTGACCGAGCTCAGTCCGGTACCGACACCGGGCAGAGGGTGGACGAGGCGGCGTCGTGCTCTGCTTAAGAAGAAGTGTTATTTTCCTGCTTCAGAAGAAGCGTCCAACGTGTTTTTACGCTTTCTCCGAGACATGTCACGTCGCTAAGTTGTTAGCGCCGCGCGCTAAGGAAACCCTGCGTTCCTCTTCGGAACGAAAACCTCGTTGTCGCTCAGCCGCGGCGAAGCCATGTTTGTTCACACACAAGTGAAAACAAGCGGGGCTCTAATATATTACTATGACTCACACTGATTGGTTAAGGGTCAAACAAAGGCGTATCATTCGCCTGAGGTAAGTTCCCTTTTCATTCAGAGGCAGAAATTCAACAGCAGAGCTGTGAATCGTGAAAAAACGGTCTCTCAAAAATGACAGACCGTCAGATGTGTAGATCGTAAAACGGTCTAAAATCGTCATATCGCCCAGCCCTAGCTGAAGCTTAAGCCGGGCAGACGCTGTGCGACTTTTTGAGCCGATTTTCTCCTCAACATGAGAATCTTTGAGATCGGGATGAGTTTTGTGTTGTGCCTCATGTAGCAGAGAGCGGGTAACAAGAGGCGATTAACAACTCACAACCAGCTCTCGATCACACCACTTTCAGGTGTGTTTGATATTTTGCTCACTCCTTGTGAGTTGTAAGGGTCTTGTACTGTTAAAGCAGGAGCGCTGCCACTCTAAAGTACCAGAACAACCCACACAGCGCACACGTCAACATGGCTCGCCAGCTATTTCACTATTAACACATGTCGCTTATTTTTATTTATACACTTTTCTTTGCACACAATAACAAGAGGGGGTTCTCAATGCCAAGGAATCTTGCCTTGATGTCTTAGTCCCACCCCAGTTGCCTAGGAGATACGTCATTGGGTACCGCCAAGGCGTATTCCAATGTTCATGTTATACCAAGGCGTGTGTTCTCCATTTGTTAGCCTCTTTGCTAGCTGAGCAAGGATACACTGGAGGTGTCTTGTAGCCTAGCCTTGGCCAATCATTACCTGGAATACACCGCAATATTTTCAAAAGGATGGAGGATCAGAACCCGGCAGCTTCTTTGGGGGCAAATTTCAAGTTTATGTGTAAGTCAACTAATTTTAAGTGCTTTTTTTTAGGTCCAAAGAAGTTATATTTGGTTGGTTTCTTAGTAGTTGCAGCTTCGGTGGCTAGCGGGCAGGGGTGGACTGGCCTATCTGGCATTCTGGCACTGTCCCGGTGGGCCGCTTAGCCAAATGGGCTGCTTGCTCAGCTCCAGGGCCGACACCACTCCACAGTTAGCTGAACATCAGCTACAAGGTAACCCAAAGCTAACAGAGTTTTCCCAGGCATTTTTAGCAAGAAAAATGTGGTAGAGCGATGACGTAGGAGTTGTTTTACTGCGTTAGCATGTAGCTAATGTCCCGCTGATCTCTGCCTGTGGAGAATGAGCTGATCTGGGAGACCAGGGATCCCAGTCGCAGTGGTCTGGCCCTGCTTGTAATTTAACAGTCCCAGTCCATGTTAGATCTCACATTCAGCCTAGAGAGGAGTCCGCGGGCAGCAACAGCCCCCACCCCCCACCACTCTCCCAATGGGGAGGGCCGACGATTCGTAAAAATGCCAGGGCAGAATTTTGGTCCCAGTCCACCCCTGCGGGCAGGTTGTAACTCGCTAACATATTTCATTTAACAAATATACACACAATTTAAAAAGTAAAAGTCTCATTATATATTTATATTGAAATGTATACGTATAAAATATAACATTATCTCTCGTGTCACGTGACGTTACTTAACCGCCGCGGAAGCCACGGTCACGTGATGCAAGTCTGTTCCAGTTAACCGTTTTCTTTGACCAAGGAAGGACAGTGTCTTAGTAAGTAAGACTTTTGGCCTTGCAAGACATCGCCTTGCAAGGCCAGTCGCTCAAGGATTGTCAAGAAAGCATGTTTGGTGTGTTTATGTCAAATTAAATTGATAAAACATTGATTTACTTTCTTTCTTTCGTCTTCCTCATCCATCTCTGTGTGTCCTCCTACAGCAATCCTGAAGAACAACAGACATCAATAACAAAACAATAAAAAGTCTTACGTGTTGTGTAAAAAATGCTATTTTTAACACACTTTAGGTCCGATGTGTTGCTACCAGATGCGCAGTGTGAGCAGTCAGGCCGTACAGTGTGAAAACATGACTTGTGAGATTTGCTCTGCGAAGAAGTCGTACAATTATAGAGATGGAGCTGAGTGCTACGAGTAAAGGAAATTGCACAGTGTCCGCTGGCTTTAGGGGTAAATTGATCCAAATGGGTGTAAACTGACCAATATACACATTCCAGTTAATTTACACTTGACTGTCATTTTGAATTATGCTAAAGGAAACTTTAAACTGTACATTAATGTACATGCAAGTGTGCCGGTGAAAAATATTTTGTAACAAATTACAATAAGTGTCCCTTTATTAATGGTCATGATAATTTTACCTAATAAGGATCCTTAAGGTTAGGACAAAGGGCCATAACAACATTATTAGTAAGCAGTTGTTAATACTTTCTTCATTTGTTATTATTACTTAATAATGCACTTACTATAATAAAGGGATCTTCATTGTAAAGTGTTACCAAATATTTTAATTAAAATGATGATACAGCAACAGAACACCATCAGCAGAGTAGAAAAACTGTAACAAACCCACATAAACAGCAACGTGGTTGTTCTTATCTACTCCACATTCCACCCCTCAAGGTTGCAGGGAAATATAAGTTACTGCTCTCTCCTTGCAGTTCTTCCAGCCTTTTGAGGTTGAGGCAGCTTTTTTACGTCTTTACTTTGACGAAAAAGTGCCACGTCATCCTCCTTGAATACAACAATTGGTTTCCCTTTAGCTGTGCTCCCCCAGATTTTTCAGAGATATCTTGCATCTTCATCCTCAAACTTCTCAATCAAGCCAAGTAGAGCCAGTGGTTCAACTCTAAGGCATCTGGCTCACTTTACCCCACAGCCACCACTTTGGAAAAAGTTACTTAGCAATTCACGCTAGCTTTTAGCTAAATGGTTTACGTCGTTTAACATGTTAGTAAATGATAAACCTCCGTGGTATTCATTTTTAGACATGGATAAACTAGCTTTCATGTAATGATCACAATAAGGGGAATCCAAAAAATGTACTTTGAGAAGCCAAAAACAGGTTTTTGTGAATAAAGCAGACTTACCGCACTACCACAAGTTTCTTTCAATCACAGGGACAGCAAAGTGGAGGGTACTTGCAAAATCTATGTTCACATTAAAACAAATCTGTACATTGCCTAGATACAGGAGGTGGGTCAACTTACTGAATGAGCATCTCGAACATCTAAAATGTTCATTCTAGGTAGTAAAAATCATTCAGTTAACACTATCTTTGACAATAGAGATATTATAGAACGTAATTGCATTACAGAACATGAAAGAAGTGTTACAGTTACTTTGCTAGGTAACTAAGTACTTTTAATATGTTAGTAACTCAACTACTTTTTGGAAAAAAGTAATTTGTAAACTATAACTAACTACTTTTTTAATGTAAGATGCCCAACAGTGATAATGCGTTACAGAAATAATGATTAACACTTAAGAAAATTAAAAACAATAAAAGTCAAAAGGTAATTTTTAAAATCATAACCCAAATGGGTTAAAATGAAGGCAACTGGCCTTCTTTGGTTGGTTTAAGATGTTTTGCTTCTCATCTGAGGAGCTTCGTCAATTCTGACTGGAATATGGAAGAGTCAAGTTTATTAGCTGTAGCTGTCTATTGTTGTTTAATGAGCAGAAACTCCCTCTGAATACCCCTACTACCTACCCCCGATCAGTCGTCAGTTTTGCTAGGCTTTATTGTGAGGGAGTTGTTGCATTGATTGGATGCAGGAAGGTGTGACCTAGACAAAAACTTTTGGGAGTTAGGTTCAGAGCTGCGTAGATGCTGGAATGGTGAAGCCTGCAAGCGTGCGTCTTTTCCCTTTATGTCAATAAAAAAAACTCTTATCTAAAATTGCTAATTTCAATTTTGTTTCTTCCCAGGTGATGTATGGACATTAATTCAGAGAGAGAGAGAGAGAGAGAGAGAGAGAGAGAGAGAGAGAGAGAGAGAGAGAGAGAGAGAGAGAGAGAGAGAGAGAGAGAGAGAGAGAGAGAGAGAGAGAGAGAGAGAGAGAGAGAGAGAGAGAGAGAGAGAGAGAGAGAGAGAGAGAGAGAGAGAGAGAGAGAGAGAGAGAGAGAGAGAGAGAGAGAGAGAGAGAGAGAGAGAGAGAGAGAGAGAGAGTTAGAGTTGAATGATGTCATACATGTAGGAGGGGCTGACCGTCATTTTTAACAAGGAGGTGTTTATTTTGTAACCTGTGAGTGCTCCTCTCAGGACTGTTCATGACGGACGTCCATTGTGCTTTCATAAATGCAGCTGGACGGTTGCTAGGTGACACAGAGGATGACGATGTCAAAGAAGATTAATTATTGCTTGTGCTCGGCCTGTGAGAAGCGACCTCGTTGATGTCTGTGTCAGACAGGCCCGTTCAAAGCTCGAGCCATCAGACACTCGGCTGGTCACTCCTTTGTGAGGAGAATTGAGGCGATTGTCGTTGTCACATGTTCAGGCCAAAAAAGGCTCAATTACTCTCAGTGAAGACATCACTCATTGCATTTGCTGCAAACACGAGGAGGATAATTAACTCCCACCCCCGTTTCAATTAGTATTCTCCTGATCTATTTTTAAAATATGTGTTTTGCATTGCCGTGTTTAGCATGCATTATGCTGTGCAGCAGCACGGCGCGCTAGAGTGCTGCTGCAACCAAAGCCAATAATCCTGTATTTAGTACCTGAAAATACATTTTTCTACTTATATCTTAAAGAGATTATCTCTAAAATAATCCTTTATCTCAGTTCTTATCAAACAGGACTTTCTTTGTCCTGATTTTATCTAGCCTCATTTAATTTTATTGATTATTGAGCAGATATGAGAAGACACACATAGAGATAAGCTTATGTTACCTTATCAAAGCTGGTCTCATTTATAGACATCATTATTTGTTTATCTGGAGTTGAAACACGACTACGTTATGGTCTTTCATCAAACAGGAATCACCTAAAAGCATCATGGCTACATTCTGTACATAACAGCGTTTTTATCTCATGCTTGCTGTGAAACAATTTCAGAACCAGAATGAGTTTTATTGCCAGTTCAGTTGTTACACTTCTAAGGAAACATTTTGGATGTGTGTGTAAGAGACAGTACACACAATTTCCAATCAACTCCTATTTTGGCTGAATACCATTTCCTAGTATTTCAGATACCCCATGACCCTTATTTTGAAGTCACAAGCAGAAATGGCTAAAACAAAAAAATGGAACAATTGTTCCCTGATGCTTTAGCTTCTGAGTCACAAAATGACAACAAATAAGATACTAAATAACTCTTGTTCAAAAATGCTGAACATTGATAGAACGTTAGAATTCACACTGTTCATCTCACCCTGACTTCAGATGTCAGTTTACTGATATTACTCTTAGGTTTCACATGAATTATAGACAACATATTCAGTTATGAACTGTTGTTTCTGTTTATTTTTGGCATCATCAGAAGTGATGTTCCTCCATGTGAGGAATCAAGTTAAATGAGTGGAGGAACACAGGAAATCTCCAAAAATAGAGGCTCTTTAATTTCCTTTTCTTTTAAAATATCCTCACAAAAATAGATCGAGCTCATAAAAGAGGTCAAACAAACAAACAAGCTGAAACTCAATAAACTGCTAACTTAACATGCTGACTGACTGAAACCATAACCGACCTCCCAAACAAAGACACACAAGGGTATATATACACACTGGCTGATCAGACCATATGAACAATACGGATTACTAGACAAACATTTACTAACTAAAACTAAAACCACAAATCAGTACAGTCAGATTGTTAATAAACATAAACACCCTAACCCATAAACCTAACTATTCAACTTCAAACTTAAATTAATTAACAAATGACAAAATAATAAACTAAAGGAAATCCTTCAGTCCCCTCTTCAGGGAGCTATTGGTTTGCCCCCATCAGCTCCTCCTGTATTTAGCTGACAGAACCCTTCACCACTGTTTGCCTGTCCCATCTCAGGAAGCAGGAAGTGGAGAACCTCTCAGCAGCTGTAAGAGAAAACATAAATTAACTTAAATTGAACAAAAGACAGGCATAAAATGCAGCAGTTAACTAAATGTGTGCGCTTACAATCAGAACTAATGCCTTTAAGCCGTCTAAACAATAAATCCAAAGAAATATAAACGTACAAACTGAAATCATGAAAGTGCGTGAGTGTACTAACGTTCACCGTTGTGTGGACATGGACATGGCCATCACACTCCACAACTAAACATCAGGTTAGCTCCAACGTAGTGACGTTCACCAATGATGAGCCTCAGTGGTTATAGTGAGAGCAAACTCATTCTAATTTTTACAGCATTTAACTGCTGATGAACTTCCCAGTGATGTATGAGTGAATGGTAAATGGTGTGTATTTGATATAGTGTTTTCTAGAGTTCTACAACCACACAACTCAGTCAACTAAGCACACACACATTCACACGCTGGTGGTGATGAGCTACAGTGTAGCCACAGCTGCCCTGGTGCGCACTGACAGAGGCGAGGTTGCCGAGCACTGGCGCCATCGGCATGAGAGGAAGATGGTGTCTTGCTCAAGGACACAACAACTACGGGGCAGGCCTGTAACTCCTCGGCCACCATTGCCACCTAAATGTCCCTTGGCTTAATATGCAAGACCACAAATGAGATTTTGCTCCCAGAAATTATTTCTATTTTGGATGGTTTTGTCTCCACCATACTGATGCACCACTGACTTGTGATCCCATGTACGTCAAGTTTAAAATGGTCTGGGGTTGCTTACTGTTTCTAACTACTAAAAGTTATTTACGTTTTGATTTGTGAGTATCACTGAGGATTTTAGTCTATTAAAGCATCTTTCTGGAGTATTTCTGTTTTCCGATGGCACCATCTACCGGCTGACAGGCATATCACACAGAGTCAGTCAATCTGTTTTTTCAAGATGGCGACTTCTCGTTTCTTGTTTAAATATGTGCTTCTGTAGCTGACAAACAGAGCTAAAACACGTTGTTTTACAAGGATTTTTCTCATGTCGTGTTGTGTTTTCATATATTTATATTTTATAGACTTACATGTCCATGAAGAGCTCATCAGCTCAGCATCAGACAAGGTATTCCTTAAATTTGAAGCA